>NW_005842488.1:740877-753136 GCF_000455745.1 Alligator sinensis | reverse complement strand
GGACCAGCCATGGCTGGAGTGCCCAGTGTGCCGTAATGCAGGCATGGTGCATGTTGGCTGGACCATGCAGAGCCCAGGGGGTGCCACAAGCTACAATTCAGAGTGACCTGGACAAATTGGAGGATTGGGCCAAAAGAAATCTCATGAAGTTCAGCAAGGACAAGTGCAAAGTCCTGCACTTAGGATGGAAGAATCCCATGCACCGGTGCAGGAATGGGACCAAGAGGCTAAGGAGCAGCTCTGCAGAAAAGGACCTGGGGGTGACAGTGGACAATAATCTGGATATGAGTCAACAGTGTGCCCTCATTGCCAAAGGCTAGTGGCATCCTGGGCTGCATTAGTAGAAGCATTGTCAGCAAATCGAGGGAATTAATTATTCCCCTCTATTCAGCACTAGCGAGGCCACATCTGGAGTCCTGTGTCCAGTTTTGGGCCCCCCGCTGCAGAAAGGATGTGGACAAGTTAGACAGAGTCCAGCAGAGAGCAATGAAAATGGTTAGAGGGCTGAGGCACATGGCTTATGAGAAGAGACTGAGGGACCTGGGCTTATTAGTCTGGAGAAGAGGAGACTGAGGGGGATTTAATAGCAGCCTTCAACTCACGGCAGGGCATTGCAAAAAGGATGGAGCTGGACTGCTCTCAGTGGTGGCAGATGACAGAACAAGGAGCAGTGGGCTCAAGTTGCAGAAAGAGAAGTTGAGGTCAGATATTAGGAAAAACTCTTTCATAAGGAAGGTAATAAAGCACTGGAACAGGCTACCCAGAGAGGTGGTAGCATCTCCATCCCTGGAAGTTTTTAAGACCCAGCTTGACAAAGCCTTGGCTGGGATGATCTAGTTGGCGGTGGCCCCGCTTGGAGCAGGGGGTTTCATAGATTCATAGATGCTAGGGTCGGAAGGGACCTCAATAGATCATCGAGTCCGACCCCCTGCATAGGCAGGGAAGAGTGCTGGGTTTAGATGACCCCAGCTAGATGCCTATCTATGGGGTTGGATGAGATGACTTTCTGAGGTCCTTTCCAACCCTCATTTTCTATGATTCAAGCATCCTCACAGCCCGAGCAGGGAGCCCTCCCAAGACCGGGACAGCAGCAAGCACCACAGGGCAGGACTGCGGTGCGTGGGCAGAGCTGGGCATGCAGGAGTTTGCCCCCGCTAACCCAATGTTGCATCTAGTCACGGTTTCAGGCAGGAGTCTGCCTGCGGGCATCTCAGAGCAGCGCAGTCTTGAGGACGATGCCTCCGAGGTTCCTCCTCCCCATCTCTAGCAGCAGCTCTGATGTACCAGCACCCCAACAAGGCAACTATAGCGTGCCGGTCAGGGGGCTCAGCCTGTCTGCTGCAGACCAGTCAGCCCTGCTCAGATCGGAGAGGACCGACCTCCAACCCAGAGTCCTCTGGGTGACCGTCCAGCCAGAGGCTCCAAGAGGCTGAAAAGATGAGCTGGGCAAGGGAAAGGACAGCATGGGCTGGAAATCTCTCTGGCTCATTCAGATCCCAGGTTGCATTGATCAAATCCTGCTTTGGGGCAACTCCTGGCTCACGAGAGGTTTCCCAAAGCCAAGTCAGGTTCAAACCCCACCAGCCGTGCTGGAGAGAGGAAATCTGCTCGCCACCCTCCCAGCCCCTGCCTGCTTCAAGCTGTTCTCCTGGGTCTGTTCTTTTGCTGAGGCTTCAAGAAGGGACAGGGACATTGATTACAGAGTGATCACAATAGGAGAGGCCTTATCAAAGCCTGCACGGCCTCTTGTCTGCATCCTGATTGCCAGCAGCGATGGCCCAGCTCACGGGGGGGAGCACATTGTGCGAGCACGGGAGCTGCGGTGCGTCACCGCGGGCGCTTTGTCTCCCAGGCCACGTGCTTGCAGGTGCCTTTGTCTTGCCCTGAGCCCAGAGCTATGAATCTGCAGCCACCTCTCTCCTCCTTGGTGGGGGATATGATGACAGGTGAAGCCAGGCCGCATTGAGAAGGCTGGGGAGGAGTGAGAGCGGGGCCAGTGGACTGGCTGGTGGTGGGAGATAGAGGAAAGGGGTCAGGGGCTCTCTTTGTGTGCCCGGGCTCTGAACTCAGGAGATAAGGAGGGTTTTCTAAAGTTTCCCTTTCTGTGGCAACCGCAGGAGGAGGCTGATCCAGACGAAAGAGCTGATGTGCCAGGGCTCGCTGCACTGGCACGGGGTTGCGGTGCCATCAGACTCTCAGCAGGGCACGTTTCAGATGTGCTGAGCTCTGCAAGGCAGGGCTAGGGGCTGCAGGAGAGCTGTGCGTAGGGAGCCCAGTGACAGACTGGCATAGCAGGGAGGATGAAAGGACATCCATACAGCTGGGGGAAGAGGCACGGAGAGCCTAGGACAGCCTGCAGGATGAGTGGGGAGCAGGGGCACAGCCATGCAGTGCCCGGGGCTGCAGCAGAGGATGGGAGCTACCCAGGCCAGGGGCAGGTGTTGGTACAATACCTGGATCAGGTTTGCAGCTGGCATCTTCCTCTTCTCAAAATGCTTCTGCCGATGCTGCTCCTGGACTTTCAGGGCAAACCCAGAGCCCAGGATGCCCTGTGGGGAGAAGGGGCCAGTGTGAAGACCTAGACCAGAACCCACCTGCCAACTCACGGGCAGCCACATCCGCCCCCATGCCCTTGGGGAACATCAATGCCAGCTTCAGTCCTGACCACCCCAAATGGGGAATCGCTCCAATCTGCTGCGTACATCGCTGCCCCCGGGAGCTGGCAGCCCCTTGGAGGTACGGGTTTCAGGTGGTGCCACCCTCATACCAGCCTCCCTGCAATGGCTGGGGGTTGCTGGGCTCCAGGGTGCAGGGCAGAGCCCACTGCTCCTCTGGGGAGGGAGGGAAAGGAGAGACGAGCACAAGGAGGAGCAACGATACCCTGCAGGCAGGATCCCATCGGGGTCTCCCCCCATGGGCCACGGCCCCTTATTTTATAGGGGATGTTTGAGCTTCCTGCTGGATCAGAGCGTAGAGGCCCCGCTCGGAGCCCCATGAGGGTAGCAGCAGCCCCCAGCACTACTCACGGCTGGGAGGGCGAAGAAGGAGATGCCGAGGAGTGCGAAGCAGGCGGCCAGCACCCTGCCCAGCCACGTCTGGGGGGTCTTGTCCCCATAGCCGATGGTGGTCAGCGTGATCTGCGAGGAGGGAGAACACGGGGGCATTGACGGAGCTCTTCTCCCCTTGTCCAGCCCAGCCCCCCTCCAGGCACATCCCTGCCCCCCTGGGGCAGCGGCCCGCTGAAGCTGAACTTACTGTACCCCACCAGAGGGAGTCGGCGTAGGTGGTGAAGTCGGCGTTGGTGTCCTTCTCAGCCAGGTAGACGAGGAAGGAGGCGAAGATGAGGACCAGGAAGCCGATGTACCAGGCTGTGATCAGCTCCTGCCAGGGGGGCAAAAGCCAAGCGGGTCCTGGTGGCCTCCTCCAGCATGCAAGCACTGGGAGCCCTGCAGAGCACCTCTGTCCTGGCAGGGCTGAGCAACTCGGGTTGGGAGTGGGAGAGTTCAAAGACAGGGAGGAGAATCGTGCTTGCAGGCTGGATGTGAAAGAGCTCCATGCCCCGATCTGTCTGCTCAGTACAGGGGAGGGGGTGAGGGGGGTGGGGGTTGCAAAGCAGAGGGGTGATGAGTCAATGCTGTGTGGGGATCCCAAGCATGGGGATGGGGCTGGGGGCAGGACAGGAGGGAGTGACACGGGCAAGAAGGGAGCAGCTCTGCCTTGCGCACCTGCCCTAGATCCAACCTTTCATCCTGGAACACCCCCCGCGTCTCCTGCCCTGCAAACTCACCTTACTGTGGGCATAGACCACGGAGCCCAGGAGCTTCCAGGTGCCGCCACGGCGGTCCATACGCACCATGCGCAGGATCTGCAGGAACCGCATGCTGCGCAGTGCCGACGTGGCGAAGATGTTGCCCTGAGTGCCGGCGGCGATGACGGCCAGTGAGGCAATGAAGACGATGAAGTCTGTAGCCCGGAGCACAGGGTGGTGAGGACAGGGGAGGAAGGCATGGCTGGTGGTTCTGGGAAGGAAGTCTCTGCCCCTTGGGACCTGGTCCCCAATATACACGCCCCCAGGGGGGACACACGCCCTTTCTGCTCGGGGGGTCTCTTTGCTAAGCAGGGCAGGATGGAGCAGCGGGGATCTCTCCCCAGCTCACAGCTGAGGACCACTCCTGAAAGGCAGCAGGTTGCAATTCGGCTAATCCCCAACACCCTCCATTCCCGGTTCTTCCCAACCTTAAGTGGGGGGTCCCTGGGTACATCTGGAGCATCACCGCAGCCATCCCAGCTACAGGGCAGACACAGCACCATGCTCTTGTTGCTTCATGGCTGGGTGTCAGCAACCACGGCTGTGCCACCGTCTCCAGCAGGGAGCAATCGATGCCTCTCCATGGTCACTGCTGGAGGGGCTCCATCCACAGCACCGGGAGCCATGAAGGACACCCTGACCACCCGGACACCCTCCCTGACCATCCTCTGCTTGCAAAGGGGACCTCAGAGGCATCAACCCCGTCTCCACCCTGACGGGACCAGTGTCCCTCCAATGGCATTGACCACAGCCGCAGACACCAGCAGGGCAAACAAGCCCTGCAGTGGGGTTGCCCCCAAATGTCCACAAAGGCCCCTTCCCAAAGCCACTCCTTGAGCCCAAATCAAAAACCCCGGCCCGGCTCTGGGCCACGTTCTCCCAAGGAGGCCAGTGCCTGGCTCCTGAAGGGCTCCAGAGGAGATGAGCTGAACAACCAGGGAAAAGGCTGTCCCCAGACCTCACCCACCAGCACAGCCAGGGTGGAAATGCTTGCATTAGGAGGACCTGCTACAGCCAACCTGGGTGCCCCCCCACTGCAAAACTCCCACCTCCTGGAGGTACCCTGGCCATATACCCCACCCTGACCTCATTCCCTTTTGTCCTCCCTCGCAAGGTGGCAAGGAGATGAGGGCACGAGGAGACTCCATCTGCCCGGTGCTCTGAATACGCCCATCACCGTGGCATTGAGGCTGTTCACAAGAGCCTGGGCCTGGCTGATTGAAGCCTGGTGTCTCTGATAACCAGGGGACAGCAAGTGCCCCCCAGAGAAGTGCAGAGGGAGCCCGCGCCAGCATCTCCCACGCGTACCTATGACGCAGAAGGGTTTCCTGGCGAAGCGGAAGCGGCCCTGCCAGCCCCGGTAGCGGCAGCAGCAGCCGGCCGCCCAGATACGGATGAAGTACTCCATGCCAAACACCACAATCATGACGAACTCCTGGCAGGGGAGAGGAGGAGAAGCAAGTCAAGCGCTTTGGAGGGTGGAGCGAGCAGGGCAGCTGGAAACAGCCCTCGCCACTTGACTCGAGTGTCAAGCGTTGGCCAGGTTCTCGTTTCCGTGCAGCTCCCTGAACGGGGCCCAGGTAACCCCCGTTGAGCAGACACACGTCCACAGACACAGCAGCCGGAAACAGGAGCCCACAGAGGGCAGGGAGGCTTGGGCACCTGCCTTCTAAATATAAAGTCCCTCCCATAAATAATTGATCCCTCTTTGCACCGGGCTGGGCTGAGACACCTGCAGCCAGCACTCCCAGGGAGGAGGAAGGAGCGCACGGGTGCTCGCGGCCCACCGCTGTGCCATTTTCAAGGCAATCCTAGCTGGGACACTCCTGGGACCCTCGTTGGGGCAGGGACAGCTGGAGAGGGGGTGGTTCTCCCCAGGACTCATGTGGACAAGGCAATGAAGGAGCAGGAACAGCCTTTCTCTCTCTACAGCAGGAGAGGATGTGACACCCACTACAAGGTCCATGAATTGAGAACTGAGGCATCCTCTGAAACGGGCATTGTTGTGCAGAAGGGGCACTTGTATCTTGTCTATACACACAGAGACACACACACACTAGACGAACACACATGTGCACATGCACATTAGGTGAACTGGCTTAACTGAAAGCATGGTGTTGTGCCACCCAGACCTGCTTCTACAGGTGGCCAACAGAAATGTGGGCTTTGCTCTCACATCATAAACACGGGCTCAGCCACACTCTCACTTTAAACAAAGAAAAGTCCTTCCAGGTCCAGGTCTCTCTCCCTGCCACGCGTGCATCTATTTGGACAATCCAAGGTGACCAAACCTAAGGACTGTGCTCCAGTATCCAGATGCCAGAATCTGCCTGGTTCGAGGCTTGCACATCGCTGAGAAGGGGCTGCAAAATGCCCATGCTGCCATTGCCTGTAGGAAGCATGTAGTCCCAGCAGCGGTGGGTGGGAGAAGGCTGGTGTAGGGCAGCAGCAGGCTCCTGCACCATCTCACCTGGCTCAGAGCAGGTCTGGATGACACAGGGGGTAAAAGTACCAGCATCCTGTTTATCGGAGCAGCGCTATCATTGCTACCATCCACGCAGCAGAGACGGGAAAGCACGTGCCAATGTAGGCCAGAGCAGGCGCGGTTGTTTCACACATGCCTTTCCAACCAGGCAGCCGCCTCTCCTGCAAACAGCTCTCATGGGCTTTGGTGGCCCAGATCTCCATGTGCCTGGAGATCCAATGACAAACTGCTAAGAAAACTTCCCAACACCTTCTCCTTCAATGGGAAAGTCAAAAAGATGAGCTGGGATCCCTGAATCAGCAGCCTCATCTGAATGGCGCCCATCCCCACCCACCTGAGCCAACTTTAAATATATATGGGTAATTTTCCTCCACTGTCAGCATTGTACCACCTCTCCTCCTACCTTTCACACACAAGCCCCTGTTTTGCTTACTCGTGGGAAAGTCACGAGGACCTTCCCGATTTAGTCTCCATCACTGTTGGGAGAAATCCAGTGTCAGCTGTTTCTGACAGTTTGGGGGAAAGTGGCTTTTTTTAGATTTTTTCCCCCCTCCCTTTTCCAGTTGGGTGTTTTCTTGCCCTTTTTTTTTGCCATCTAGAATAGGTGCAAGTCGACAACAGGTGCCTTACACCAACCCCACCAAAGAGATCTCAAGGGAGATCGTTGCAAGAAACATGATGGTCATCGAGGCAGTCCTCCAAGCAAAGCCCAGCAGCAAGAGCAAAGGCAGCATGACTTAATGGTTACCCTTAAGGAGCTTGGAGGATTGGGACACCTGGGTTCTCTGTCCAAGTCATCCAGGCACTTCAGCTGTCATTTATAACAGCTAAATGAGCTAAACTAACAGTTAAAAGCCAGGTTACAAGTGATCTTGGAAGGGCATCCACACTTAAGGGGTAGAGATTGAGCACCATGTCTTCAGTTAAGCTGGTCTGCCTACTGTGCATGTGCATGTGTGTGTTCACCGAGTGTGTGTGTATCTGTGCATGCAGACAAGATATAAGTGCCCCTTCTGCACAACAATACCCATTTCAGAGAATGCCTCAGTTCTCAATTCATGAACCTTTTAGTGGATTTCTCTGAGTAGGACTTTGATGCTGGAGACTCCCCCAGGTTGTCCTGGCTCTGGGTCTAACTGGGGGGAAATCATGTTCTACTTGGGCAAATGGAAGATGAGCACAGATCTCTAATGAACTTACCAAGATGAACAGGCATTCGTTGGCGAATTTCTGATGCTCCTGGATGGTAGAGAAGACGGACAGCACCAAACAACTGAACACAAGGACGAATCTGAAACAGCAAATAAACCAAAAAGATTAGCAGACTTTGATTCATCCGTGCCTTCCTACAAGGCACCTGTCCACCCGAGCCCTGCCATGCACCTAGGAGACCCCCCCACCACTGTGCCTACAGTAGGTGACAACTCCCCAGCATCAGAAACAGCCAAACCTTGGACTGCTTAAAAGTTCACTCTGCAACAACTGGTCATTTGTGATGGGAAGGAGAGTGGACGTGGAGAAGGAAGGGGTAGTCTGAGCATAAAGGCAGAGTACAAACAGCCCCATCTTGTCAAATCCAACCTCATGAGATACCTGCAAGGTGAATGCCCGGCTGGTACAAGCAACCGCATGTTACCAAAATCCAGTTGGATGCAAGATCAAGGGCTGAAGGGAACCCCTGAATTAGATCAAGGAGAGCTGACACACTCTTTAACTGCTAGCATTGAACAGTAAGAGTGACCGCTGCTAACAGCACAGCCTTTGGAGAACAGCAGGGGCAAAAGCCATGGCACAATAATCAAAATGACCACACCACTTCATCCTGCCTTGATATGACTGGCATCACAGAGATCAAGAGGCCTTTGCCTTCTGCCTTTTCATCTCCGACATAGGGCAGCTTAACTGCCCCTTCTCTCCCAGAAATGAGATGCTGGAACAAAGCTGTCCAGTGTAAGCTCCAGAGCTACCCGTGCCCCACTCAGCAAGGAGAAAGGGACAGGCTTAACAAAGGATTGGGAAGAGGACAATCGCAGCTTCGCTTCTTCCTTTTAGGGTTGGGAGGGTGGCAGTCCAACTCCAAATGGCGGGACACCTACACGATAAGCTCCAGAGACAGACACCAGCATTATGTCCACGACTGGTGCTCCTGGATACGACTGCAATAGACTGATATCACAATCACTTGAGCAGGAGGATGTTACATCTGCCACAGATAAACAGGGAATGGGCCCCTAGGAGGCTTCGCAACCCTGTGGCTTCAGTGGGGTTCAACAAGGTCCGGAGTGAAACTTGCTCATGTCTGAGCCAAACACCATCCAACTATTTTGGAAGTGGGCTGGTGCTGCAGTGGCCAACCGGCACCCCTAGATGGCAGCAGAAAGAAGTGCAGGAGCACCGGAGCCAGTGGGCACCGAGTGCCCGGGGTGGCGGGAGAGGGAGCTGCGATGGTCGGTCATATGGGGAGAGGTTGGAGTCTTCTCGTTTCAGGAGGGCTAAGAGAGAGCCCACGAGATGGCTCAGGAAGGGGGCACCACCTAGCAGATGTTGCCAGCATGCTGCTGGGCAGCAAGGACTCTCCATATCTGGGTCCAGCCGGACTTTTTCCCTTGATCATTCTGCGTGGATCACAGGGACGGGACAAGCCCACCGAGCTTGAGTCGAGGGCGGGTTGGGAATAGGACCTGGCACAAGGCATGGCCTTTCTCTTGCTGCCCACCTGAGGACCCAGCAGCGAAAAGCCTTAAAGCCCATTACCAACCATCCCCGCTCACTTCCTCTCAAATGACTCATTAGAAAAGACAGTGTCCCTTCCCGCAGATGCCTGATATTCACTCCTTATGGAGCTTCCCAGACACGGCACAGCTTGCTGGCATTGCAGCATTAAAGACAGGTGCTTTAATAAGCGATCCAGTGAAGCCATTTCTGAGGAGCCTGGAGGGGTTGGGTGAGGGAGGTCTTCGCCACCAACTGGATGACGACCCCCAGATCTTTTCAGATGGGGGTCATGCCATCCTCCCTGCATGAAACTGCCCCTGGGAGCATCAGAGGGTGGAATTTGCCCCCGCTACGCCCCAAGGCCCTGGTGCCACAGCCACAGCACTCCCATCCCAGCAACACTTCCCTATCCTATAGCCACTTCTCCCCTTCTAGTGGGCAGCGCTGTATTAATTAACACACACCTATTACCGTTGCCACCAGGGAGCCATGCTTTGACCAACATGGGTAGGGAAACCCGGCTCAGAGGCCACATTCAGACCCGTTATCAGTGTCGAGGTCCCTGGTTTTTCACCGCCTGCCAGCCATGGGAGGGCCAGAAATGCAGCACAAGCTTGAGAATCAAAGCGGCACAAGCCTGTGGTTTCTCCGCCCTGGCGACGCACCCGAGCTTTTGCTTTCTCTGTAGTTTCCTCGGAGGTCTAGGCAGAACGGCCTGAGCTCTGCGGGGAGAGTCTCTGGTTGCTTCCCCGAAGCCCAGCGCTCCAGCCAGGGGCGCCTTGCTCCAGACCTCAACCTCACAGCCTGCCCGGGGAGGCAGAAGGGTAGTGTCTGCAGAAGGGAGAGGTTGCCCCTAAGCCCCAAAAACAGGCTCTTGTTCTAACCCTCACAACCACAATCGCTCCTTCCCCAGATCTGGGGAAAAAACCCAGGCGTCCAAACTCCCAGCCCCTTTCTCTAAGTCCTGTGCTGTTCCCAAACCTGGGAAGCGAACTCAGGAGTCCCGAGTGTTGCTAGACTTGACTCTCGGCTGTAAGCTCGGATCGGCTGATGTTGGGCACAAGAGACACCGATCCCTGGGGCTCCGAGCTCCTTGCAGGAGGGTCCGTGGTGCCCCTCCTCGCCCGCTCCTAGGACAGCCCGACGTGAACAGCCGAGGCAGCGCCGCACTCGCTGCTCCCGGCAGCTGCTGCAGAAAGTGCTGAGCGCAGGCATGGAAATTAAACCAGCCTGTGATCCCCTGGCTTTGGAGAACTCTCTGAGCTGGGCCAGAGCTTTCAATATTTAATAACGAGGAGCATTGGCAACGTCCCCCTGGGAGGCCCGTGGGAATGCGGCTGCAACACGCTCCTCAACTCCGGCGCTGGGCAAGCAATGGAGCCGGGCAGGGCAGGGCAGGGCAGGGCAGGGCAGGAAGGGTGAAAATGGGGTGAGCATGGGGGAAGCTGAACTGGCTGCAGCCCTGTCTGTCCTCCTCCTCCAGCCACTTTCCCTGCAAGATCTCCAAGGCCCTCCTGACCCTCAGGGAAGTTACCCGCAGGCTTCGCAAGCCAAGGGAACGACAGCCCTGGCCTCTGCGTTTGCAGACGCTGCTCCTTGCAGAGAACCACCGTGCTCAGCACAGGTTCACAGCACCAGGCACTCGCCCTCCCCAAACCCTCGCTCTTCTCCAGCACCCGTCTGGGACTCAGCCAGGCCTCAAGCCTGTGGTTTCCACCCAGGGTGCCACACAGCACCGCGTTCAGACTGCTGCGGTCTGAGGTCTTTGCAAGAGAATTGCTTTGTTATTTTTCCGTAGTCGAGAAACGAGTGCAAGTGAAGAGCTGGCATCTTCTGGAGGTGGGGGGCTGGAGTTTAAGGAGGTTGAGCAAACTGCACAGAAAAACTTTTTTAGTTCTCTCCCCCCGTAAACCGCTCAATGCCCAACCAGGTCCAGCCACAGCTGCATCCCGAAGCGCTGGGATTCAATCGCGCCCCTCTCCCCTGCACAGACAGCCCCACCGATTGTAAGACAGGCAGCAACCCAAGTGGAAAACTCCAGCGGGTTTTCAAAGCACCGACCTAGGGAAGGGGTGATGCAGCCCCAGTGGGGAGTAATATCCCTCCTCTCGGTTCCTGACTTGGCTTCAGGAGACTCTTCCAGAAGGGCACGAAGGTGAGCGCAGCCTCCGGTGATAAATCCCACCCCGTCCCCACTGCGCCTGTAAGTCGCTTGGCACTGCCAGGCTCCTAGAAGGCACGGGGCACTTTTCCTCTCTGGGAAAGGCAGACTTAAGACGGGGTTTATTGCCTTGAGTTACGGCTCTTGGAGGCGAGTCAGACAGCAGGTTTTAAAAAGGGATGAGACAGAGAAAGAGAGAGCAAGCAAGCCTGGCTCTGGGCAGGGAGGTCAGAAGCTCCTCTCTGGCTCCGGGGTCCTGGTGCCCAATATGCCACCCCTACTAGTGTTAGAGGTGCACGCACCCCAGCTGGGACCCGGTGCCTAAACCTCCCCAGGCTCTGAGCTCTGGGAACCTCTCCCCCCACCAGCTCTGTGCTCTCAGGCTCAGCTAAAGGCATGAATAAAGAGCGCAGGAGGCCGAGGAGGGGGTGCTAGGGGAGCCCCATGATCCCATGTGCACTGGGGTGAGCCTGAAGAGCAGAACCCCCTCTTTACTGATGCCAGCTGATTTTTCTCAATGGCCTACATGGTGCGGGGAGGAGAGGAGACACCGCCTGCCCCCTACCCCTGCCTTCCCAGCCCCTTTGTAGGGGCACAGAGCGGCTCAGCAGCACATCCCCACGTGTCCTGAGCGTCGAGGCGGGGAGCGAGCAGCCAGCCTCCGCGCCTCTCTCTGACAACACAAGTCAAGCCTGTGCGTCAAGCCGAGCTGCCCTAACCTTATTTTGTCCGTTTCCCTTCCCCGGCGCACATCAGATGGCGCCTAATGGGGACTGGAGATGCCCGGCGGCAAAGCCCCAGCTCTCCTCCCCTCCATGCCCGCGGGCGCCGCTGGAGAGAAATGTTTAATAGTAATAATAGAAAGGGAAGAGAAGCATTAACGGGATCTAAACTCTCCCATGCCAATGCAAGATGATTCCCTACAGGCTAGTTACGCGGCCCCTGCAGCATGTTCCCATGCAAATGTCCTCGCTAATGAAACCAGGGGAAGAGACAGAAACCCCAGAACAAACAAACAGAGCCGGGGCTGGGGAGAGGTTTCGCACGGGGCTTGAAAAGCTTCCCCCTCCCCACCCCACCCGCCCACCCT
>NW_005842488.1:739994-740859 GCF_000455745.1 Alligator sinensis | reverse complement strand
GGGAATCGGCTCTCAGCACCGTGCACTTGGCGGGGTCCGGCCACGCAGCTCACCCCGGGCTGCTGGGAGCCCAGGTGCCCTGTTGGCTCCTGAGATGCTCTTGCAACACAAGGGGCTTTGGCCCATTTAAAATAAGAAGGGAGAGAGGGGAAAGGAAAGGAAGGAAAAAAAAAAAAAAAAGAGAGAGAGAGAGAAAGAAAGTTGAATGCGGAGACGAGGCAAGTGGAACTCTCCAAAAATACACTTTTTCCCCTGATCCAGCGATTCTAAATCGGGAAAGCCAAGTCACTCGTGCCACCGGCTCACGTGATGCCATACAAAGGGCCATCTATCCGCGGGAGCCAGGCTTGCGTAACCGCACGGGGGGGCACCGCGCGCCTGGAGAGGGCAGCGGGCAGCCCTGGAGACTGGGAAGTATGGTGCTGACGGGTGGAGGGTTTTGCGTGGGCCGTTGGTGCTTTCCTCGCACGGTCCGTAATGCCCAGGGCCGGATGCTCGGTCAGCGCCTGCCTGCTAAAATGGGCTGGTGCTGGCATCTTTGTGGGCAGCGGGTGGGAGGCCGCATCTCTCCAAGGGGCTCACAGCAGCTAATCCTTGATTGAAACGTGGCTGTGAACTCTCTTGGTGCCCAGGAGACTCAGACCTGAGGGCGCTGGAGGGAGATGGATGGGCAGGTCCAAGCTACCCGCCTCTAGGCATGGCAGGCCCCATTGTGCACACCGCTCCCGAGCCCCTCAATGGGCCAGGGTCCCCAAAAGCAGTCAGGACCCCTCCAAGCCATCCACTCATCCTAACTGCTAGGGCCGGCGGGGCTCTGTGCTCAGCTGTCACGTCAGGCTGGGCCAGGAGGGGGCACAAGACCTGC
>NW_005842488.1:709478-739859 GCF_000455745.1 Alligator sinensis | reverse complement strand
TGGATGGGCAGTTCCAGCCTCCCCGCCTCTAGGCATGGCAGGCCCCATTGTGCACACCGCTCCCGAGCCCCTCAATGGGCCAGGGTCCCCAAAAGCAGTCAGGACCCCTCCAAGCCATCCACTCATCCTAACTGCTAGGGCCGGCGGGGCTCTGTGCTCAGCTGTCACGTCAGGCTGGGCCAGGAGGTGGCACAAGCCCTGCAGAAGCAGGCTGGGCATCCAGCCCCAGTATCAGCCTAACACCGACTAGCCGGACAAGGGCCCCACTAGCCACATGCCACCCTCGTGCCATGCAAAGGCCCCCATCACACCGCACCCCCACGGGACTCTGGAGGGAGGAGGGAAACTGAGGCTACGCAGCACCTGAGACCGTGAGGGCTTTGGGACAGGGTCCCAGGCGCTGCCGTGGTGTCTGGAGACTGCTGCCGGACACCAGCAGAGACCAGAGTGATGGGGGTGCACGTGCTGTCCAGGCTCAAAGCTCCCATCCTAACCCAGCGGACCCCAGCGCCTTCCCCCACCTCGGGCGAACGGCTCCGATAACAGCTTCCCCGACAAAATAAAGCCCCGCCGCGGCGAATCAATCAGGCTGCTAAAGATAGTGCAGGGGGGAGGGGGCCAGTCCCAGCCCCTGAGCCACTGGGGGGGAGGCGGGGGCGCCCGCTCCCTGACTGACATTGAGTCTTTGTCGCGTTTCTCTTCTCCTTTTGCTGCTGACTGGAGCATTAAAGCCGAATCAGCGGTAACGGGAGTCCTCTGGGGCCTGAAATCAAACCCACGCATCTTTTCCCAGCCAGCCAGGGGCTTCTTGCCCTGAAGGTGCCCACCTTTGCTGTCTCAGCAGCAGCCTGGCTGTCCCACCCGGGGCCGGGGTTGGCCCCAGCCCCGGGGGTTTTGGGCGAGATGCCCGGGGAGCCAGGGGATGGGTTAGCACTGGAGGAGCATTGGAGGGAGAGCAGCTGGGGGGTGGGTACCAGGCCAGCCAGAGGTGATGGGCACCGCGTGCCAATTAAGGGCCACTGCTCCTCACCTCCCTGGCAGGTCCCGAGGAGGAGGCGATCCAAATGAGAAGGCCGCTGGGTTTTGCCTTTAGACCTCATTTGCAGCACCGTGGGGGCCCGACCCTCCCATTTTGTGCTGCCCGGGTACTGCCGGTTTACCCCAAACACCATCCCAGCGCAGAGGGCTCACAGCAGGACACGGAGGCCACGTGAGGAGCCCTGCAGGCTTGAGCTTTGCCAGCGACAAGGGGGGGAGCAGAAGGGACAGCAGGGCAGCGGTAGACACTGCCAGAGCTACAAACACCATCAGGCCGGTCTTGCCCATCACAGGGGCTGGACTGGGGCATGGCAGAAACCATCGCCGGGCAAAACCTGCCTACCCTAAAGGCTCCAGAGCCTCTCCTGGCCAACCCCACCGGCCTCCTTCAAAAGACAAACTCATGCCAAGTGCAGCTGCATCAACTTGAGCTACTCGGAGAGGCCAGCTATGCAGAGGTAAAGCCCAAGCAACGGGCCAGACTGAACGATGCAGTTTGCTTTGCCCGGGCACGACGTACCAGGGTTGCAAGTGGGGTGAAATCTTGTAGGTGCCAACAGCGGCTGCATCAGGGACCGACTCCAGCCTCCCATTTCCAGAAGCTCTCGCCACTGCTTCGGGACCGAGATGCAGCCCCTCTGCCTTGCTGGGGGGAGTTGGGGGTGGTTTTTTTGGTTTTTTTTGCTGACCTGCCTAATGACTGCAGAGGTCGAAGGAAGACAGACAGAGTCTTGACTCCCCTCTTTCCCAGCCTGTCAGCAGAACATGAGACCCAGCCTGGCCCCACAGCGGCTGAAAGCAGCCCAAGAAGCTGCAAAAAGAGAAGAGGGTTCAGAGAGACCGCAAGGGGTGGTGGGGGGAGGCCGTGGCTCCCTGCGCGTGGAAATCAGAGACACCCAGCCGCTGACGGGGAAGAAGGCTCCGCATGCGGACATACAGACGGACTGGGCTCGATCTGGCAGAGAGAGGGGAAAGGGCTATGGCAAGCCGGCACGGCAGGGTGCAATCAGGCTTCCTAATGCAGAAATAAAGGAGCCCGGAGCAGGGGGAAAGGAGGGGAGCCCAGACAGACACAGCTCCACACACCTGCCAGGGACAACCCAGGTGCTACAGTACTAACCCTATGCACCTCCACCTCCGGAGGTGAATCAATGTCATTCCCCCTCTCCCATTTAACAGGCAGGGGAAACTGAGGCACGAAGGCTGAAGGTCGCACCAGGAGCCTGTGGCAGGATGGGCATCAGGGCTGAGCTTGCAGTCGCCCAGCTCCACCCACCCGGAGCATTTGGTGCTGTGTCCTGACTCCAACCCACATCACACCTGCTGGCGAGGGGCTAGAGGTGGGACTGGAAGGGACCAGGCCCCTTTGCCTCTTCCCCCCACCGCCATGTGAATAATACCCCATCTAATCACACCCGTCCCTGCTGAGCGAGAAGCTGCCCTTTGCCTTTCCTCCCTGCTAGACGCCAGCTGAGCTGGCCAAGGCCTCCGGACTCGATGTTCTGAGTGACTAACCCTGACCGCTGACGCCGTGCCGTGCCCAGCCAGCTGGGACCGAATGGGCAGCTTCCCCAGCTACAAGCACAACTTGCTGCCCCTGCAGCTGAAGTCCGCTGCAGCAGACACCTTCCCAGGGCTGCGGGAACCACAGACTCGACTCTTTTGCAGTCCCCCGGCGATGCCACCGAGCCAAAAGCCAAGCACCGAAAGGAACATTTCAACCCCTCGCCATCCCCGCACACGCATGCACAAACCCGATTGCTTCCAGCCCCTGACGTCAGCCTCGCAGGTCTGCAACCCAGCGCGACTGCCTGTGGGACAGGGCTGCCTCGGGCTGGGTTTTGCACCCAGACCGATCTCGTTCCAACCTCCCAAACCAGAAGAAGTGGGTGGCAAGGACCAACCCAGCCGCAGGCTTCGTCCCTGCAAGTTTTGCACTTACAAAATAACTGTGGAGTAGAGATTTATGACTGACCCGTTAGCCAGACAGTGACCCAGGCGGGGAGATCTTTTCTACAGCTGGGAGGAGGAGGAAAAGGCCGGGACCCACTGCATCACCTCCTCCTCCCCGTCATGGCACAAATGCGCACACGCTCTCATGGCTGGAGTGTAACCCTCGCTTCCCGGAGTCCCCCAGAAATACAAGGCCAAGGGCTGGAGACACGCTTTCTCCCGCTGAATTATTAATAACGCCCCTTCCTTCCCACGCAGCTTTTATGCAATTAAGTCCCTAGCCTAGGAGAGACACTTCAGAAGCAGGAGGGGGCATAAAAGGCCAAGCAGGAGGGTGTTTTGTGCCTCCAGAAGATGCCGACCGCAGCTCGGTCTGCGAGACCCACGCAGGCCGCGCGACCTCAAGGAGCAGGCTGAAAATGCAGCAGAAAGGAGGAGGGCCCCTTTTAAGAGCCTCTGTCTCCGCTCCCTGGCTCTTCTCTCCCGAGAGTTTCCATCCCAGGCTGCCAATTTAACTATTCCTCCTGCAGGCTGAGCAAATGGGTCAGCAGCCTGCGAGAGCCCCCCGCCCCGACCTCGGGGCACGCCGACAGTGCCCCGCTGGAGCGGGCGGCCGCACTCCCTCGTGACCCTGTCCCAAATTCTGGGCTCGGAGGAGCGCAGTTGCCTGGGGAAACTAGAAACCAGGTCAAATGGCATCCCAGCCATATTTGGTCAGTTTAAGCAGCAAAAGCAAGATTTGCCTAAATGGCTGAGGCTGGATCCTTTCTGCTCCGCGCCTCTTCAGCAATAAAAATTATGCCGTCAGAATTTAGCAGGCAATTACACGGGCAGCGAAGCACAGAGCAGGCGAGAACGCAGCAGCCGCTCGGCTCTGCCAGCTCCGTGCTTCGTGGCAGCCCGAGGAGTTCGGACTGGATGGATGCACAAGGCAGGGGTGGGACGGGGACCGGCCAAGGTCCCTGGCACCGGGGTGCGGGCACAGAAGAAGGCAAGCGGGATGCACGGAGAGCTCGTGCCCCTGTGTCGTGCCAATCCAGGGCTGGACTCTTGCAGTCTGCAGAAGGGTCTGTCTTTCCTGCCCTGCCCCGGCTGCTTTGCGGGGACCACGTCACAGAGCTGCTGTGGGCATGCCAACTCTGGGTTGGACCGTGCCCAGAGCAATGCACCCTGCCTACGTGTGCCCGCACCACGGCTGTTGGAAGAGCCCCGTGTTGGGGCTTTCCGACACCCCCCGATACCGCTCTCCCTCTGCGGTGTGCTCGCGAGGGCCTCCCTGCC
This sequence comes from Alligator sinensis, assembly GCF_000455745.1. NCBI lineage: Eukaryota > Metazoa > Chordata > Crocodylia > Alligatoridae > Alligator > Alligator sinensis. The sequence goes on along the minus strand of NW_005842488.1, from coordinate 735,587 downwards.
GGGAGCTCCTGGACACTGACCCAGCGCGCAGCACGCACAAAGCAGGTGGACAAGGCACGTGTCCAAGGTATCACAGACCCGGTGCAGACATGGCCTAGAGCCCGGGAAGGAGTTAATCAAGCTCTTGCAAGAGCTTGAGCAAGCAAAGGCATCTTTGTCTTTGGGCTCTCTCCTCCCAGCACAGGCAGGTTTAGCCTAGATGAGCTTTGGCACTGATCATCCCCCCCAAGGACAGACCCCCATGTGCTCCTGTCCACTGTCCTGGCGAGTCACGGACCTCCCTCACCCCAGACCCTGCTACAGGCCTGGGAGACTTCTAGCCCTGGCTGGCGGAGACCGAGCTTGGGCCCCGCTGCCCTTGCCTGCACTGGGAAAGCCCTCCCCACTTCGCCACTCAGCCTCCTGCAAAATGAGTCTGTTGGCCTTGCGCCCGGGCAGCAAACAAAGGGACCATTTAAGATGGCTAAGGAGCACCTGAAGGCGGATGGCAGGAGTTTAATTGTTTAATACATGCACTAAGTGGGCATCAATTGTTTATAGGAGCAACAAATCTGGAGCAGAGGAACGGCCTCGAAGCGAAGCGGGAATGCTGGGAGAAATCCTACTATGGCCTCGGCCTCTCTCCGTATGACCGCCGATGGGAGAGGTCTCGGGCCGATTCCAGCAGAGGCCAGGACCTCAGAGAGACCCCAGCAGCTCCCCGGGGATCCCAGCCTGTTTTGGCAGGGAGGGAGACAAGGAAAGGAAGGCAAAGGGACTGTGAGCAAAAACAGTATGCTGAGACAGCACTGAGAGGGGATAAAACCAGGAGGCGACGGAGGAGGAAGGGTGGCCATAGGGCAGCGAGATGATGACGATGAGAGGAGAAGGGTCCCAGAAGTCATCAAAGAACAATTCAGCCCGGGGTGTCTCAGAGGGGCCCTGCTCCAGCTCGTGACGGGATGTCTTGCATTGCACAGTATAATGCAAGGGGTGCTCACTTCAGGCCAGCCGGCTGAGACCCCACGTACAACCCCGGGCCGCCTCTGGCCCCGAGCTGCCAGGTATCTGTGCGGAGCTCTGCAGCGGGCAGCAGCACCGTCTCCGAGTGTTACCTCCCTTTCCCGGAGAGCGTGGAAGGAGCCGCGGCCACCCCGTGCCCGGCTCGGGCAGCCGGCAGACTAGGATGTCACCAGTGGAGCCAACTGATAGACCACGTGCTGCTTCGCACCCTCGAACCAGCCGCGAGGGCAACGTCCGAAGCAGCCTGAACTTAGGCTACAGTCGGTCACTAAAATAAAACACCGCGGGAGTGAGGCACGGAGACCTGGATCACGCTCTTGCAACCGTCTCCAGGGACCGCGGGTTGGCATGTCTGCAAGAGGCCCTGGGGGACGGGTTCGTGCCCACAAGGCAGGTTGTGGTGCTGGGTTCATGAAGAGGCAGGCGCGGGGCCTGGGAAGCAGACTCGCCCTGACACACCCCAGAAGTGGCTGCCTTGGTACCAGAAACATCGTCAGCTGTGGTGGAAGAGGAAGGCAAGCGCTCACACGGGGTCCAAATAGCACCACGCTGGGGCAGAGTCGAGGGCAGGGGGATCAAAAGGGATCCCCAGCACCTGGGTTTTCTCCTTTGCTGTCCTTGCTCACCCAGCCCCTCCCGTGAGCTCTCCGGAGACCCCTCCACGCCTCCCTGCCCTGGCCCTCTAATCCTGCGGTGGGATTAGCATCAAGGAGCTGGTCATGTGAAGCCAGCGGCAGAGGGAAGGGAACGGTACTGGAAAAGAAACTTTCCATGAACCAAGTCACCTGCTAGGAATTAGCATCCAAAGCCCGGCGGAAAAACAAGCCCAGGCTTTGGGAGCACTTAAGCTGCTTAGGGAGCATCAGGAGGTTTGAGAGCAGTATGGGTCACCAGCCCTGGGCCCATGCAAGGGGCTGAGCTCTCCCTGGAAACTTCCACTGGGATGGAGAAGTCACCAGGGCACCGACAGACCCAGGACAAGGGAGGACAAGGCACAGAGCAGGAGCACCGGGCACCGGTGTGTGCACCTGCCTTGTGCACCGGGCACCAGCTGGGTGCGGGGGCTGCAGCTCAGCCACGTGGAGCTGCAGCAGAGCTGGGGAGGTCCCGAAGCGGGGTCGGGGGGAAAGCCAGGATAGCTCTGAAGACCGCTTTGCCCTTTCCAAAGGCCTCCTGGGCACGGCCCCCTTTCCCCACACCCATGAACACCCCACACAGTCCAGCTCACCAGCAACTGCTTGGCCCCACAGCCAGCCCCAGGCCCCTGATCTGCTTGTACAAGCCCACAGGCCCCAGATGGACCTCGCTGCTCTGCGCTATTGTCCCTCCGCACACACACAACCCACCGTTCTTCCAGGTGCCACTGGCCCCCGGCCCTGGGTTCATTACTACGGGCCATGCCGGCTCTGCTTGACCAGGGGACAAACTGGACCTTTTAAGTCTAGGGCTGGGGACCTTCACAAACCAAACCCAGACCAGCTGTGCCCAGCGGGTCATGGATCTCAGGCCGAGCCCAAGGGTCACCCGTAGATGGCCTTGGGTAGAAGCCAGGGCAAACCCTATCAAGATACAGCCTATTTCCCAAAAAGTGGATGGGGAAGGGTTAAAAAGAAAATGCAGGGATTTCAGCATGCACCCCATAGCTGTGCACCCACGCACCCCTGCCAAAGCAAAGCCAGGAGAGGTGCATGGGGTGCACCCCATAGCTGTGCACCCACCCACCCCTGCCAAAGCAAAGCCAGGAGAGGTGCATGGGGTGCACCCCATAGCTGTGCACCCACCCTGCGGCTTGCAGCTGCAACCCGGCTCTTCGGCACAGCGGGGGCCAAGCTAACAGGGCTCTAGCGAATCGACCTTGAGGCCACAAACTTGCTGCCATGCGGACTCGGTCCTGCACCCACCCCTGCAGTTGCTCCCCGGCCGCTTTGCAGCTGGTGCCCCCAGCTGAGACCTGGGAGGCTCAGCTCATTTGTAACCTTGGCTCAGTCACAAGGGCTCGCTCTTTGCCTTCCCCTCCGAGGACTCTGCTGGGTTTCCCAGAGAACTGCCAGCGTCAGCGCCGCGGCCCAGCCCGGAGGGGGCTGACGGGCTCGGCTGGCACATCCATCAGCCGCTGATGGCTGCAGGGGTGCAAGAGTGCCCGACAACCCAGCTGTCTTTTCTTTTTTTTTCCGTAAAATTTCATTTTAGGGCTAAATCAGTTCCTAATTAAGTTCCAAATTTTAACAAGCAGAGCTCAATCGTTCAAGTCTGCTTGGCATAACTCGCCGGCAAGTATCCTCCCTCCCACACTCTTCAGTCTGGGGCTTCAGATATTCCCAAATCTGTGGCAGGCATCCTAAAAGCCCCAAGCCGGGAGCTTGGGGAGTTCAGATACCCGCTAGTCTTGCTTGCCCCTAGCCAAAAGGCTGAAGGAGCAAGCTAGAGGGAAAGCCTGAGAGCAATCCCCCATCCCCATATGCTGTGTAGCCAAAATCCTTGCATTTGAAGGCATGTGTAAAGTCTCACAGGGGTCAGCCTGCCTGCAATGCAAGGATCAGGACTTCCCCTCCATTCAAGGCTGAGAAGATAGTATCTCTCCTGTCTGGGAAAACCACTTTGTTGATGGTGGTATCTCCCCTGCCAGGTACTGTGTAGGGTTGGATGCTTCCCTGCCCTGCCCAACCTGCCAGATTGCAGCTTTCCAGGCAGAGGGGGAGGCCAGCCCCGGCTCAACGGGCGGGTTAGCAGCTCAATGACAAGGTACCTCGGGGCTTCAGGGTTAGCTGTGCTCCATCTCAAGGTGCCAGGAGTCGGCTGTCCAGAGGCACCTGCAGAGCGAGGCGGGTGGACAGCAGGAGAGAAGCCAGCAGCAGACAAGCCTGCCAAGCTGCCCGTACAGGGGGGCACACAACGGGCTGACAGCAGGCATGTGCCATATCCACCCCCGTGCTTGGGACCCCGAAGAGAATCTCTGCTGAGCAGTTCGGAGCAGCTGGACCAGGCAGGCTTCGTGCAGCTCTGCACGGAGCAGCCTGTGCCCAGCCCGGCAGCAGAGCCGGCGGGGATGCAGAGCTGCAGGCTAAGCATCTCCAGTGCAGGCGCTGCTCAGTCCCTCCAGCCACTTTCCCAGGCACCCAAACAACTTGGGGAAGGTCCTGTCTTCCTTGAAGGGCCTTTTCCTGCTGTGAAGCACCAACCCCCATGACTGGGACTGGGGCAGGCACATGCACTAAGCAGGTGGGGGCTGAGAACCAGTGCCCTTCCTCTACCCACCCCACACTGGGCCCTTTGGTTTCTCCTCTCCCAGATGAAGACCGTGGCTGTGAGTATATTCCCCCCGCCATCAAACAAATGCATACGAAGTGAAAGTGGGGGGCAGGGCCCCCGAGTGGAGCAACGTGACTTTCCCGGCATTAATCTTCATTAGAGAAGCGCTCGCCAGATGCTTCCTGTCTGCACAGGTAGCGGCAGAAGGGTGCAATTAAAACACGAGCGCGAGGGAAGGAGCAGGTGAGCCGGGGAGCCGAAAGCTGCTGAAGTCAGGGGAAGCAGAGCACGATCGAGCCAGGGAAGGGGTGGGGGAGACGGAGCAGGCTGGACAGGTGGGAAGGAAGCACCGAGCAAGGATGGGAAGAAGAACAAGAGCCCCCTCGCCCTGCAGCAGGGAGCCCCGCCGGCCAGCGTCTCTTTGGGGCCTTTCAGTTCCTCCCGTCTTTGCTTCCTGCCTGACATCTCTTCTTGCTAAAGGGCCATCATCACCTGCCCCATTCCTCTCCCCACCACACCAACCACCTCCGAACAGCGAATGCCCCCTCCAGAGCACTTGGAGCAAGGAGTGATGCCACAGCCTTGTCATGGTGGGAAACTCCCATGGACACAGCTGCCCAACTGCACCCAGGGACCGACGGGTGTGCACTGTCCCTGCATTGAAGGGACATGCCAGCATCCTTGCTTCCAGGCCTGCTGGGTAACAGGCCCGATGCTGTTGGAGGTGCTTTGCTCTGTGCCCACTGGTGTGGGCACCAGGGACCCTTTCCAAAGCAGGTGGCAAGGGAGCAATCACTGTGGCCAGGAAAGGACCCTTTTCCCCACAGCCAGGTACCAGAGGGCTGTATATGCCCAGGTGGGCGCCTACTGAGCCCAGCAGGGGATAAACTACCACCGGGTGGAGGAAGAGATCCAGGGCAGAAGAGCCCAAAGCAGCTTTAATGCAAGGCTGTGTCAATGAGGCGATCCCTGGGCTGGCCTTTTTCAGGACCTCTCCCCGTCGTTCCCAAAGGAGTACCCATAATGTGCATGGTCTCCTACCCGGGTGCCCAGAGCCAGACAGTGGAGCCCACAAGCCCCAGGGCTGGCCCAGGCGCCTGCCCACGGAGACTCAGCTAAGGCTGTGCTCCAGGTTCGGTGCAAGCGCAAAAATCCCCCGGCAGCCTGGAGCCTGACATCCAAGTGGTCTTTGCTGCAAGAAGCCAGGAGCCCGGGCGAAGCCGTCAGCGCGGCTGCCTCCGATGGAGGCTCTGCAGCCTGGGTAATAACTCAGCAGAAGGAAAATACCAGGAGCTCGGAGTATAAATATCTCGGTGCAGGGAGCAAGCTCCCTTTCATAAATTCTGCCTTTCCTTCCTCTCTTATCTGCGAGGACGTCGGCCCCGAGGCCGCTGGGGCAGACAACCCGCCTGGCTGAGCACGCCCCACCCGCTCCAGCCACACATCACACCCCTCCCCAATGCTGGGACCCCCGACCCGGGGCCGGGAAGGGAACGGGAGCTACATGGAGGCAAATCTACATGCACTTCAGCCTCCTTTTTCTCCATCGCTTCTTCCTTGATCTTCCCAACCTGAGCCAGAGAGCACCAGGCAGCGCCACTGTCATGCCCTACTCTTGTCCCATTGCTCCCTCGATCCTCCTCCACCATCCACCTGCCCCTCTCGCAGGGTTGCTGCAAAGCCCTGGAGGTAGCCTGCGCCATGGACTGCTGCTAAGCAGTGTCTGGCAGTCCCGCACGGGGCAATCCCCCCGCCAGGCCTGTGCTACCCCCAATGCCCCAGCCAGGTTTCCAGGGGAGCAGCTGATTTCTCAAGCCAAGTGCCTGGGGTTTGGGTACCAGAAGGGGTAGGGGGCGGGAAATCACCCCAGAGCCTGGCCGCCCAGAGCAGGACCCCTCACACTCTCCAAGCTGGGTCCAGCTCCGCCTGCTGCATAAACAGCATGTCTTATAAATCCGTCGGCCCTCGCTCCGCCGGCCTGTTGGGAGAGCGGGAGGAGGAGGCCGAGCCGCTCGCCGGATATAAATAATCTTGTTTTCACCCGGTAACCATGGCAAGGACCGCTGCCTTGTTTATCCTGCTCTGTGTTAGACTCCAGCCCTCTCGCAGGAGCTGCCCGAGACCAGCCGGCACTGGGGGAGCGGGCGGCTGGAGCCGGCGGGCAGCCCGGAGGATTCCCAATGTCCCGCCACAGGCCCTCGAGCAGGGGCAAAACCCGAGCCATCAGCACAACCCTCCCCTCGGCCGCCGGAGCGAGGGTGGCCACTCTCTTGGAGGGCAGCAGTAGGAGGTTGTTATCCTGTACGGACCAGGCGCTAGAGAGCAGACATGAGGCTGTGCGCCGACATCTAAGCCTGGCACTGCAATGCCTGGGGTCCCACGCTGTGGGAGAGGGGTGGGGGATAGGGGTCAGGGACGGGGAATAGCCCGCTCCTCCGGCTCCCAGTTCCAGGAGAGTCAGAACTGGGCGTTTGCCAGTCCCTGGCGTCGAGACCAGTCGTGCTGCTGCCCCTCCAACTCCAGCAAGCGATGGACCCCTGGAGCCGCCCGACATGCCCCGCAGCCCAGCAGGCTGCTCCGGTTGGCAGGGCCTGAGCAGGGGCATGCTGAGCCCGTAGGGGTGGGGAGAGGGGCATGCACCCTGCAGCGTGGCACGGCCATGCCATGTTCAGGGTTGGGGAAGGGGACAGAAACTCTTCCCAGCTGAATAACAGCCCCAAAGACCCCACTCCACGGCTCGCTCCTCCCCAGCTGTGCTGTCCAGGGAAGCCCAGGGAAAGCCCTGGCAACCTCCTCCTCCGGCTGTCCCCAAAGAGCAGCACCCAGCTGGGGAGGGTGGAAGGAAACCGGGGGTTCCCAGCTTTGCCTGGCACTGCTGCAAAGCAGCTCTCCTTCCCCCGGGTGAAACCCCGGTTACAATCTCATGTCAGCATGCAAATAGGCAGGCAGCAGGAAGGCCTGGCAGCCTCTAACCCTCTGTGCACGTGGCATGAGCCATGGCCTGGCTGCCTCTCTAACCCGGAGCCACAGCCAGCATTACCTGCTCCAGGGCTCATCCAAGCCTAGGAACTGGGCCGGCTCCTGGGGGCGCTCCCAGCCGGGCACCTCATGCAGCAGCAGAGAAGACAATTTTGGGACATGGCAGGGTCCAGCTCCAAGTCGCCGAGGGGAAAAGCGGCTTCTGCTGTTGGGTGTGAAATCACATAGGGAATGAGTCCTGCTGAGAGCTCCTTCCAAGCTCAGCTCCTGGGCTGAAGCCGTCCGGTGCACAGGAGAAGGGGAGACAAGACGCTGCATGGATTCAACCGTAGGAAGAGGCTGATGCCCCGCTCCAGAAAGCAGCCGCTGTACTCAGAGCAGTTCTTAGCATGGGACAGAAGAGAGACTCTGCTCCATGCTAGATGAGGGACGTGGTGCTCACAACCTTTGCAGGGTTGAAACACAGCTTCAAGGTCAGGATTGTGGCCCCTGGCTGCAGGGGGTAAGGTGCCACCCAGTGCAGACCCAGATGCATCCTTTGGCAAGGGTCCGGGGAGGCCAAGCTGCCATGGGCTGCTATTTTCTTCCATCTGCCCAAGGCAGGCGCCCATTTCTTTCATTCCCCCACCTGCCCCGGATGAATGCAGCCCCAAGCCAGCAGCTTGCTAAGCCATCCGAACCGCTGGGGAACAAACCCGACGCTCTGCCTCCCAGAAAAAAGCCACTTTCTGTTGGATGCAACCTCCCTCCAACTACCGGAGGCCTCCGTGGCTCCTCTCCTGCAGACGCCCGGAGCACTTTCCCAGCGAAGGCTGGCATCCTCTTCTATTTTAGAGAGAGGGAAATGGAAGCACAAAGATCAAACAGCAAGGCAGTACAAGAGCCCAGGAGTCCTGGCTCTCTGGCCAGGCCTGCTGTACCTATACCCACAGTTTGGGCTCCGGCACACCAGCCAGGCACATCCCCACTGCAGCTGTGCCGACCTGGGGTAACATAGCGGGACGGCTTCTGAAAAGCCACCTCGATTCTTGAGCTCCCCACACCTGTCCTGAGCCCTGCAGATGCTGAGGACCGTGTATGTCTCAGTAGGGTTTGCAACAGGGCAGGCTGTACACTAGTGTCTCCCAGCCCTCCCACTTCCTGGCACTGCCACATGCCAACGGGACCTGGGGATTCCCAACAGGGCTCAGCCTTTCGCCCAGACCCGCAGGCAGGAAGCGGATACTTCAAATCACACATGCGCGCAAAGGTTGCCTCTGCAAGACGTTTGGGGGCCGCCACGTGCTCTCGGGTCCAGCCACGTCATTCTGAGCCAACTCCCCGGGCAGCAACTGAGTCCCTCAGTGCAAAACAGCTCAAATCTGGCCTCTGATGGGTGCCTCCACCCAGAAAGTTCAAAGAACCTGCTACAGGGATTTTCCTAAACCCACGATGACTTTCCAAGCGACTGATGCATCGCTTTACTGCGGTAGCATCACCCACCCACCCACCCACAGCCTTCTGCTTTGACTGTAATCTCTCCAGGGCAAAGACAGCCTCTGGGTTCCCACAGCTCTCCCCGCAGCGGGGCTCTCGGCACTGCAAACAGCCTGGCAGGATAACAGGACCTGAGGCACTCGTGATGTGCAAGCCTCAGAGATGGAAACGAAGAGAGGCGCTCGGAGGAGAAAGGGAGAAGCTACAGGACATGCACCTCGAGGCAGGTGGGCAGGCCCCATAGCTCACAGCACATCAGATTTTTTTTTTTTTAATATATGAATATTTTAGGTCCAATTAGTCAAATCAGTTCCAAATCATATCGACTGAGCAAACTCATGGATTCATAGATGTTAGGGTCGAAAGGGATCTCCATAGGTTGAGTCCGACCCCCTGCCCTGGGCAGGAAAGAGCCGGACGACCCTGGCTGGGGGCTTATCCAAAAACCGTATCGATCGTTCCAAACACTGGGTACGACACTACAACCAGCGAGCATCCTCCATCCCAAACCTATCCCCCTGGGACTTCAGATGCTCCCAAATCCGTTGGCAGGCACCCTACTTGGGCCCGGAGGTCTTGGGGGTGGGATGCTCCCAGATCCTCCACCCCAGACTCTTTAGCCTAGGACTTCAGATACTCCCTACGCTTCATCTTAGCCCATCAGATCAGCTACGCAGGCCCCAGTAGCAATCTTACACTGGGCCGGAGCGGTCCCGGCAGACTTCTGCCCCTCCGCCGAGCCCAGCCTCTACAGGCATTCAACAGACGGGGTGCTGGAAAATGGAGTGGGATGAAGGAGGCGGGCGAGGACGAGCTCGGAGGAAAGCGAGCTGGACCTGCAGCGAGCTGCGCGTGTTGCTGGAGCGGCCGGTGCCAGCTGAGGAGGAGTTTCTTGCACGGCTTGGCGTCCTGCCATGAGAAGGGGCATGTTTTGTGTCCAGCGCGTGGGGCAAGGGAACGTCTCCAGGACGTGTGTGTAGGGGGATGGGAGAAGGCAACCCTAGCAGCAGCGGAGGAGGAAGGGTTCGAGTGACTCACCAGGTAACCCCCCTCCCCTTCTCTCGCTCTTCCCTGCCCTGTTTCCCCAGCCTTTATTTGAATAGATTTGCATGCAGGCAAGGCAGGGCAGACAGGCAAGGAGGCAAGACCCAGCGATGCTGAGAGCAGAAGGGGCAAAGGGCCTGCCAGGAGATCCCCGCTCCTGCCTAGACCCCGGGACCCGAGCCTGCCGCCCGGGGACAGCTGCACGGCTCGGACCCGGGCGCCTGCCAAGCAAAATGCATCAAAATAGGGTCCGCGTCAGCGGGCTGGCCTGGCACCGATAGGGAGCACATGCTCTGCAGGGAAACAAATGCCAAGGAGTCTTGAAAGGGAAACCGCAGAGGCGAGCGCTAAGATCTGAGCGCACCGGCGAGATACTTATTCTAGCTCGATCCTGTTTCAGTGGGGCTGGGATGGCGGCGGATCGCCGTGGCGACGGGTTTCTTTTCATGAGGGCGTAATGGGAGACGGAGCCTCTCACCCCTGGGTGGCCAGCGCAGAAAGCTGTCCAAGGTTTGCAGGGTGTCATCTCCACGCAGGTCAAGTGGCGCCGGTCCAGCTGAGCGGGGTCAAACCCAGAGGCACTTGGTCTGATTTCCTGCTGGCTCGCATGGGAGTTATCCCAGGCCATAGCAGGCAAAGGGCCAAGAGATCGAGCCGCTAAAGCAATGCAGCACAGGAGGTCTGGCCCAGGCCAGGGCTGGGCTTAGGTGGCTTTGAGTTGCTCCAGCTCAGAGCCACCAGCCCCCCTTCCCTCTCCGGCATACCAAGGGACACCCAACACTTCCTCCGTTGCTGACACCCTGGAGAAATCCCCCCCACCCTTTCCCGGAAAAGATCCAGCCTCAGGATTTAAACACGCAGCAGCTGGACCTGCCAGCCCTGGGTGACCCCTGCGGGACACCCGGCCCCGTCCGTGCACCGCTGTATTCAGCGGGAAGCCTGGCTGGGTGATGTGAAGGTCTTTCCTGGTCCTTCTAACCTCCCCTCTCGGCCGCGCCGCCTTCCTGCTCCCTCTGCACGGGCACATCGGGCCGCTGTGAGCAAGCCCGAGATCTTGGCTGCTTCCACCTGCATCGACTTCACACCCATCTGCTACGGAGGCGGTTCAAGAAGTCAGGACGTTTACTTCCAGCTGGTGGCCAGACAGTTTAGGCCGTGAGCAACGCCGCAGGGAGACTTCTGTGCTGGCTCAGGAGACTCACTCCGTGTCCTTGCTTCCCCCCCTGCTCCTGCCAGACACACCCAAGCGGGTTGCAATTAGCAAGCAGCAATTAGTCATTGCCAGCCTGGCACATGCCAGCAAGCTGCGAGAGCAGGAATCCTCGCTGAGGCTCCGGCCAGCTGCGCGACCCAGCAGTTGTGCGACAGCCTGGCACGAGGACAGGGTTTGGGGTGCACAAAGGAGCTGTCAGTGACTGGGTGCTTTCCTTGTGCTCTAAGGGTGGCACTTTGGGCCTGTGCTCAGGAACATGCTTGATGAACCACGTGGCCACCGATCCCCCCATTAGCCACAACCTCCTGCTGTCCCAGCACCGGGCTCCCCGGCAGCCTTGCTAAGGACCCACGTCCCAAGCTGCAGGAGCTCAGGCTAACTTCGACCTGCGACTCTCAGACCCTAAGCTGCAACAGCCAGCAGCCTCCTGCCAGAGAGCCCTGCCACTCAACCCCTCTGGTGCCATGCCCTGGCCAGGGGAAAGGAAGGGAAGGAAAGCCCCGAAGCATGCCTTAGGCTCTGGCATGGGTGCAAGATGGTCACAAGATGCAGGAAGGAGGCTGCCAAGACACGAGCGCAAAGGCTCAATGCAGAGGGATGATTCAGGAGTGAAACTATCCGGGAAGCAGCTGACTTCAAAGGCTGAGCATTTTCCGAATCGCTCTCCCGTTCCTGCAAGGTCGGAGGGGAGCTGCCTGGAGCCATTCAGAGCAGCCGGGGGTTTCATGCCACCTTGCTGGGTACGCAGAAAGGGCTGGGCTGGGCACACTCGCAGGCCCGAGACCTGCCAAACTCATTCCACGCAAGCAGGGAAACGGCTGTCAAGGCCTGGCCTCCCTGAGCAAGATCTGAACTTGCGCCCAAGAGCAAGGAAGGTTGTGCTCCCTCCCGTAGCCAAGCCTGGCTGGGATGAGCTAGTTGGGGGTGGTCTTGGGGGGTCAGACTAGATGTGAGGACCCCTCCAACCCTCGTTTTCTATGATCGTCTATGATTCTTAGCCAGGCCTTGAGATAGGGGAACCTAATTACTGGAAATTACAGGGGGAGAGAGAAAGAGGGCAGCTCATTGTGCTGATTCAGCCATTCCCATCTGCTCCGTCCCAGGAGAACCTCATCTTAGCAAAGAAAAGGAATTACAAGCCGACAACTCTTTCAGCAAGCCACAGCATCACACCCCAGCCGGGAAACTTAGGACAAGGAAGGGATCAAAGGGCAGGGGCGCGTCGGCGTGATTCCCTCGTCACGTCCCATCGCTCACGGGGCCCGAGTCCGCTCTTCACACCCGGCTGGGGAGCTCGGTACTTCCAGACGTCCGAGCGACACCGGAGCTCGGCAGAGTTTGGACGCAAAGAGCCGAACCCGAGCATCAGGAGGAGGGCTGGGGGGGCGAGGAAAATAATCAATCCCCAGTCTCACATTGCAGCTTAGTTGCTTCGTTTTCTGCCCCGGGTGACGCTGTGCCCGGCTGGGCAAACTGCAGCGCTGGCTCGTTCCTTGGGTCCTTCCCCACGCAGCGTTTTTGCTCCAAGATCCCAAAAGCGGATGAGCCATCTCCACGTCACGTGGAAGCAGAGATGTCTGCCCTACCTACCTCCATCCCCTTGAGCGTCCAAGCAGAGGACCGGTGCTCTTCGAGCCCAGTCTGGAAAGCGCTGCTGGGGTTGTTACGTGGCCATCACGTGCTGCCCCAGAGGCGATGGCCACTCCTCTAAGGATAACTTCACCTGTAATTTTACAGATGGGGGAAACTGAGGCATGAGGCCATTTGCCTGAGGTCAAGGAGCGGGGCCCAAGTGTCTGTCACAGGTAGCTTTGCCCTCTGAGGGGAGGCAAAGCCCAAGCAGCGCGTGTTATACAATTTCTGCCCAGGCGGGAGCTGCTGCTGGCAGCTAAGGGGGGTTTGGGCAGAACAGCCGAGAGATGGAGCCGCGGGAAGAGGAGAGGGGGAGCACGGCTCAGTTAAAAGGCTCGCTGGAGACCGGATAGCTTGGAGAGGATATTGCACCTGAAGCCTCAAGGCCATTTGATACAGGCTGGATTTATGGGCCATCTGCTTGATGGATGGGAGCCTCTCAGGGCAGAGTCATTACAAGCATGGAGGGCATTTGGCAGGGCGTAGCAACCGGAGCCCAAATAACCTTCCCCTCTCCGGGGAGCTGAAGCATTCTCCCAGCCGCCGCTGCGGGCCGCTGTTCCTGCCCTGTGCGGGAAAGCTTGGCCCCTGTATCCTGCCAAGACCCACCTCAGGTTGTGGGGAGAATGGGGGTGCAGCGATGCCCGGAGAAGGGCAGACCGACCCCGCTTGGCCCTGCTCTTAGGAAGCTGTCGTGCCCTGCACCCAGGGGCAGGAGGAAGTCACCTGGGATTGGGGGCCAGCAAATCAGCGCCTTGTGCCTGGGCAAAACCCAGCTCAGAAAGGGGCTGGGGGAGAAGGGATGAGGACGGGGGTTGCCAAGCTTCTCTTGCTGCTCATCTCAGACCAAGACTTCCAGCTGAACAGCAGAAATCACGGCGTAACGTGCATCCAAACTGATAGGAGTGTGTCGGCACCTGGAGCAAGCTTGGAGCAGCCGGTGGGCACCCACAGGACCAACGAACCCCCAGGGAAAGGAGTCTGGCACGAGGCATACCATTCAACAGGTCTCAGGACATCCTCCTCTCTGCCTCTACCCTGCAGTGCCATCACAAGAGACATCCTGCTCTGGCTGAAGCCTCGTGCCTGGGGAGACCAGGCTGACTAGTCCAGAGATGCCTGAGCTCTGGAGTCTACCCTTAGTGCCACTCCTTGCAGCTGCCTACCCCACGGGACCCGGGCTTCAGCCTCAAGGCAAGTGGATACCTCTCCGTATAGATCAGGACCAAGGAGGGGATAAGAAGGGAAAGAAGGGTGAGGGACTGCCAACACAGCGGGCGCTGCCCTAGACACCCAACACTGATCTGCCTTTGGCACAAGACAGGCAGCTGGCACCCGCTCACCTCCTGCTGCTGAGAAACATCGGCATCATACATCGGGACAGCTCTGAAGCCCCACAAGGAGCGGGGTCAACTGCAGCAAGGAAGCTGGGGCCTGGACAGCCAGCGAGCTTTAACCAAGACCTCAGGGGTAGTGTCAGGATTTGAACCCAGGACTCTCAAGTGCCAGCACTTCCCCGCACTACAGTCAGGCGCTTTGCAAAGCAATGGCTATGGCCTGGGGCAGTCTTCCTGCCTGGCACTTCAGCCATGGCTGCATGACGCTCCCCCCATGGTTGGGGGAGCACACACTGCGGGTCCCTACACTGGGATGGCCCCTCAAATTCACCACGGATAGAGCCTTCACCGCTGCATTGCTGGCTTTGGGGCAGAGAGGACATCATCTCGAGTGTCCCCGCCTGGACATGTGACTCCAATACACCCGCAGCATCACCCCTCGTGCCCGTGGGATGTGGTGCATCTGATGGGGAAGCTTTTCCATCCTTCCTGCATGACTGCAGCTGGCTGGGCAGACTCTAGAGCAGCCAAGGCAGCAGCTCAGCCCCTCTCTCTAGATGACTGCCTTCCCAAAAGCCAGCGCTCGGCTGGGGAAAGGGTCCTTGCTTCCACCAACCCACCGTTTCCATCCATCACTCACAGGCACCCACAGACAGGGGCTGCCAAAACTCAGTCAGAGCCCAGCAGCACCGGGGCCCCCTATAAGTCATTCACACAGGGAGCGTGCGGTCCTGGGGCGTGAGCACACCTCTTCCCATCCATCACGAGCCCTCCCTGCAACTCCCCGCAGGGGGAAACTCAGCTCCCTTTGCAATTCGAGTGCCCATGTTCGGCAGCTTTGGAAGTAGACAGCTGGCACAAGCAGGGAGCGGACTGGGAGCCCGGATGTTTCACAGCCTAAATATCTGCTGGCTTGCACAAGTTTTGCAGCTAGCACTGAACCCACACCTCCAAGGGGGTTTCTGCCAGGGTGCTGAGCAGCCCCCATCGCTCTTGGGAATCAAGGGCCTTGTGGGGCTTGGGCACTGGTTGCCCAGTCCCCAAGACCATCCCTGGGCCAGCTGGCCCCGAGCCCTCTGCACGCAGGGCTACCACATCAGAGGAAAGATGCTACCGGCCAGGTGCGGCAAGTACAGCAGGTGCCACCAGGGGGTCCTTCGGGCCAAGCCCGTCAGAAGCGGGCTGCCTTCCTGCCAGGGGAATCGGATCGAAAGCCATGGAACAGGGACATTGGATCTTCGAGCTCCGGTTCCATTAAACCAACTGGGCCAAGGAAAGCTTTTTCCTAATAAAGCGGAGCCGTATTGCCCATGCATTAGGTGAGGGCTGCAGGCACACCGAGGCTTATGCATGTTTAATCCCCCAGCTCTCGGCAGAGAGAACTGCGTCCGGCTGAAACCGAGCAGTGAGTAAAGGAACCGTCCGTCTGGTTGCCAGAGGGGGACAGGCGCACGGTGCAAGGGCAGGGGACGGCCACTCTGGAGTGAAACCGCTCCACATCTGTATCCAGCTCAACATGCCTGCGCTGCTAAAAGAGCCCGGAGCTGGGATAAAAAGACAGCCCCCACCCCAGAGTGCCTCCCCTCTGCACAGACAGGCGCACCTGGCTCTGTTTCACTGCCCTGGGCACAGAGGGGTGGTCAGGTTAAGTGAGGACCCGAAGGGTATCGAGGGAGTCGGTGGCAGGGCAGTGCTCATGTCCCAGGGCAGCTTCTTCCCCGCAGGGCCATCTCTCCTCTCAATTGTCTCAGGTTGGAGGGACCGTTATGTTTTGAGGCTGCCCCAGCTGGTACGTCCAACCCACGTGGCTGTGGCTCTGTTCTGCCTCCACAACAGCATCCTCACACCAGGACCCTGCTCCTGCTTTTTCTGCCTTGCCTTGCTGGTGCCAGCTCCCCCACACCTGCTCGCACGCAGCCTCGGGATAGCTCTGCCCATGCTGGCATCCCCCGGGGTTTTGACTCCTACGGACACTTGAATGGGAATCACGCTCCAGGGCTCCCCTGCACCCACCCAATGCCAGGACAGCTGCAATCCCCAACAGTAGCCATGTTTGGTCCCTCGACAGCCCCTTTCAGCCTGGGCATCCTCACAAGCACCAAAGATTCGCAAGCAAAGCCCAGCCCGCGGGGTGGAAAAGTGCCCGTGGGGAAACTGAGGCACGGGCCCAAATTCACTCGCAAACAGCAGCAGGTCAGTGGCAGAGGTGAGACTGAAACCCATGGCCAGCAAACCCCCGTAGCAGGGCACGCTTCCTTCTCAGCCCCAAGGCTCCTGCTGGCCAAGGCAGTTCTGGTGCAGAAGCCAAGACCGCAGACGGCCCAAGTCCCTTCAAGCCTAGGTGCGACCCCCCCGCCAGCCATGCACGTTAACAGCGGAGCCGGCAGCCCCTCTCCAGTGGGACGTGACCCCCTCTGAGGGATGTTCCACAAGCCGCAGGATGCCTACAAGTTCAGAGGACCGTGGCGTTAGCTGTCATGTTTGCCTCCAGGCTGTGTTTGTGCCCGAAAGCTTGCTAAGAAGAATTGTTCTAACTATTTGAGTTGGTCTAACAAAAGATATGGGACTGTCCCAAAGAAGCCATGGCTACAACCAACACCCCTCCCCATCACGCTGCATTCATGGCAGGGCCACCAGACACGGTGGCCCTTCTGAAGCCACGGTGGCACTGGGTGGGTAAGGACAGGGGTCGGGCTCATCTCCGGGTCAGAGACATGACCTGCTGCAAGCCCGAACCCAGGTCATGCTGCCAGGGGTTCCCAGATCCAGCTCAGCGCCAGGGGAAGCTTGGAAATTGCCTGAGCAACTGGGGAAACTGAGGCAGCTCCACTCCAAGACAGCCTCCTGCCAAAGGTCTGACGGTAAAACCTCCCAGGGCTCGGACCCCTGCTCAGCCCAGTCTTTCACTTCCCTTACCCAGCGCGGCATTACACTCCCACACCACTAACTTCCTGCTCCATCTCCCCTCAGACTCTTTCGAGGGGAAGACCAGCCCCGGGCACGCAGGGCTCGACACCTTCCTGGCCGTGCCCCCACTAGGGTCAAACCACCTCTGCGGTCTCACTTCAAGGGTGAAGAGGGCAGCGGGGCCAGAGGAAATCAGCAAGCAGAGATCCTGCTCCGAGAACGTCTCTGCAGTAATAGGATACAAGGGAATAAAAAAAAAACAACACAAACCCAGAAAATATCAGCTGTCAGCAAATTGGTTCCTAGCCAGAGCATTTGGGAGGAGGAGAATCATGGACACTTAACATTGCTGCCTGGCTTGGTTGCAACCCAGCTCTTTTTCACCCTCTGCTGCCCGGGCAGTGCCAGGGACCAACTGCAACAGCAGCCTCGATGCCCCGCGGCCTGGCCCGGCTCATGGGTGCTGGGGGACATGCGGAGGGTGGCTGGCCGCTGCCCAGATTTCCCTGGCGTGTAAGGGAATTCCTTGAGCAAGGAGGCAGAGTCAACACAGCTCATGAGAGCCCCTGGTTAGCTGCGAGCTGGCTTCGTCTTCGAAGCGCGTTGCAGACAGGTCCTCATTTATCACCCGGCCCTGCCAGACGCTGCCACTGGGAAAGCTGGGGGTGGGGAGGGAGAGCCCCACTGACCTGCAGAGAAGAGAAGGCAGTTGCAGGGAGTGATGCAGCAAATCAGGCGCTGGGAGTAGGGCAATCCCCAGTGAAGCAGTGGGAAAGGATGCATGGCCAGGGCACCTGTAGCTCATCTCGGGGGGCTTGATGTACAGGGTCAGGTCTCCCGGAGCCCCAGGGAAAGCCGTGGCCAGCCACCGTCTGCCTACACTGTGCATGCAACAACTGCGCCCGTCAGGGAGAATCCATGCAATGGGTTCGCCCTCAGGACTGCAGGTGGGGAAGCTGAGGCACGGATGGAGTGAGGCCAGAACTGGCTCCCAGTCCCCTGCTCCTCCGCACTGGACACTGCCCAGGGGCTCTCTGCAGGGGAGGCAGCAGTGCTCGGTAGCACACCAACTCCATCCCTGGCTGAAGTTCAAGACCCTTCCCCTAGATCCAGGGCAGGAGGGAGGGGATGGGGCTCTGCTCACGCAGCCGCTTGCTGGGGCACTGGGCTTTCATTTAGCCACGCGGCAGCACGGGTGAGGACAGCACCCCAAAGCAGGCTCTGATTTGCCTCCTCTCTCTGCCCCGGACACACACACACACAGGTGATATTTTAACAAAGCTATAACTGAGATGCATCAAATCAACACTAACAAGGGCAGCGGACCAAACCAGTGCTCAGCCTGCAGCTGGGCTGAAGCAGGGGGGGAAGGGGGTGGGTGGATTATATTTATAAGGGATTTGTGGGGGTTATTTTTATTGTTGCTGTCTGTTCAGTCTGCTGTAATTTGCTCCTGGTCAAATTGCTCTTTTAATGAAATGTTCCTTTAGGAAGGGGAATTCTGCTGAGCTCAGTTTCTGGTACACCCTGCAGTTTCATAACCATCAATACAAGCTACTAGAAACCAGCTTCTAGAGCAGCAATATTGAAAGTGACTGGTCAACTGAAAAGAAAAGGGGGGGATATATATATAAATAAAAAAAAAATATGCAAGAGGTTCAGCTCCGGTGAGCACCAGAAAGCAGTGAGCTGCGGGCAGGGGTGGATTTTCTGCAACTTCTTGGAGATGCTGGCGTGCACAAAATGGGGCCGGGGAAAGAAAACCATGCAGGCAGCAACCCCCCCGGCCCGGTCCCCCGCCCGCGGTCAGGAAACACGGCGGGGTGGAGGTGGCACATGAGCGTGCTGCTTCTGTACGGGCCAAGAGCAGGAAGCAACTTTGCAGCTGCGGATCAGAGACGTTGTAGGCCGAAAAGATGTTTTTCTCGCCGGAAAACGTTCAGGGGTTTATTGCCGCTTGGATCTTCGTGGATACCAAAGGCCGCAAAGGGGTGGCTTGAATTTTAAGCTCCTGGTTCAGGGATGACCTCTTGGCTCCCTGTCCGTTCGGCATGTAGTGCAACGGGGTCAGGATATGTGACTTGGGACCCTGAGTGCAAGGCCCTGATGACTTCTTGGTCCCTTCCAGCCCTAATGTATGTGCTAGGGGCTGTTCATGTAGCTCAGCAGACAGCCCCCTGCTCCAGAGAGCTGCTGGAGAAGGGGTACTTCATCCAAAGTTGGAGCTGGGGAAGGGGACCGCTAAGGGGATGCATGGAAGGTAGATCTCCCCCCTCCCGCCCCTTCATACCCACAGAGCGGCCTCATGGCAATCATATCTGAGATGAGGAAACCCCGCAGTCAGGCAACCCACGAGCTTCACAGGCTCAGCAGAGCCAGCTCCAAATGCTCGAGACAAGCCAGGAAGTGGCCTCTTGCAAAGGCTGCTACGCCTTTTGATTCTCTGTCTGCTTCAAGGCCCCGAGACCGCGCTCAACTTTGCCTCTGCACCCAGCAAGATCAGGCGCTTCATTTTGAAGGAGGTTTTAAATGAAAGCAGAGCGTCTCACATAATCACAGGGCTCCGGGATCCGGGGCTGCAAATATCACGTATCGTGAGAGTTGCCAGTGCGGACACTGCATCCGCAAGACAAGCCGGCCAATTCCAAGCGCACGTGGTCCGAGATGCCAGCGCTGGATTTCTGCCAGCGAAAGGTGGACGAACGTGCAGTCTTCCCGGGAGCTTTCTCGGAGCCCCTTCAAGGAGCTTGACCCCTGTGGGGTTTGCATTACAGCTGCCCGGCCCTGCTAACAGAAGGGTGCATCCGAGCCAGATCAGCGCTGCCCCTCGCTGCAAATATTCCTCGTCGGACCCGCTCGTTTTAAGGAAAGTCTCTCCGAGCACTTTTGTGGGCGAGTGAATTTGGAACTTGAAGACACTTTTCCCTGCATGGAAAATCCATTTCAGCATTACCCCAATCTGGAAACAAAACCTAAGCATGTGACCTGCGTGGCTAAATAAAAACAGCTCATATGTCAAATGAGGCTTGTAACAAACTACTGTCATGCCAGGTAGAATAGACATTAGGTTAATTTCTATCCCATGCAAGCCGGGCGAAAGCCATTTGTGACCGGCAGAAAAGGGACTAAAATTTGGCTGGGAACCGCTGTTTGCTCAGCGCTAATTTACATGATTTGAGATTGTAACCTTTTGGAAGGGAGAAACGCATTGCATTTCACATTGCATAGCAATTTTAACCCCCCCGCTGCCTGAGACGGAGCGATCCAAGGCTGGACTGGATCAGCAGATAAGAGTTCTGTTACCAGCTCTGCCACTGACCTTGTGTGACCTTGAGAGATTAAGTGACTCTCCCTGCCTCAGTTTCCCCAACTATAAAATGGGGGAGACAGAATTTTTGTTGCTGTTGTTGCAGCTCCGTAATATTTAGAATAATAATAATAAAAAAAAATCTCCCTACAAACCTCTTACTATCTACCCACACCCCAGCCAGTGCCCCCTTTGTGAGGGCAGAGGGGACAGCAGAACAGATTTTCACAGAAAAGGAATTACCGGGAAAAAGCCTGCGTTTGATGCTCAAAAATGGTCATTTCGTGGGGACCATGAGGGGTCACTGCCATGACAGATGGCCCTCAAACCTATCTCAAAACCAAAAATAGATTGACCAAAGAAACATGTCCACGTGCACCCAAAAATAATGCAGGGCGTGATATTACAGACCCCCTTGCCTCCACCTGCCAGGCTGTCAGGATGCTGAGCCCGCTCTGATCTTAGAGGCATTTGACACTGCCCCGTATCACCTCTCAGCGCAGGCTGGGGAAGAGCTACTGAGCTGCAAAGCACATGCAAGTGGTGCCTCCAGAACTCAGGTCCTCTCTCCCCCTCCTTGTGCTGGAGAAGATTTGGCTGGAAGGGGAGAGCAGAGAAAGAGCAGGCTCCGTGGGTCAAGCCCACCCCGAGGCTGCCCTTTCGGGAAGCACGTGGCTCAGACGGATGGGCCTGCGTGCGGTGGCCCTCCTCGCGCTGCTCGCCACCGCGCCAAGAGCTGCACGATTGGGGGGTGAAGCAGTGTCAGCTCTCTCCATCGATCCCCAAGTGGTGCTGGTATTTATAGACCTGATTCCACCAAAGAGAATAGCGGGGGGAGGAGGGAAGATGGACTGCATGGCTCCAGGAGATGGGAACGGGCCCGCGCGTCATCCTGCTAGGCGCACGAGGAAGTCACCGGGTAGGCAGGGCAGCCGGTGTCCAGGGATGAATTTTAAAGCCACCCCTGTTCTCGGCCGGACCCTTGGCATGACAATAAACATGATGAATAAGACAAGTGCTCTGGAGACTTGATCTGCCTGCCACTGGGGTGTTGTCAGCAGCCTCCGGCATCCGCCCAATTACCCTTCCGCCCCTTGCAAGGGAAAGGTGCGGCCTTGTCGCTGGAGGATTTGTCTTCTGGCAGCGGGCAAAAGGTGCCAGGCAGGGCGGGGGTGCCAGCATGCTAGGGGCTGTTTGCACCTGGGATGAAAAGTCCCTGCCCCAAGGAGCTTGCAAACAAGGGATGACAAAAGCCACAGGAGGAGGGTGGGTATCTTCTTCCCTGGAGCCCAGGCCAAGGAAGTCATGAGTCGAGGTGCCTTGCCTGACTGAGAGCCAGGTCCCAGAGCAGGGGCAGATAGAGTGCGCTTGCGCGAGCAGACCTCGCTGTGCGTAAGGTGCCAGGACAAGCCCAGGACTCAGCACCCTACGAAAGACTCTAGTGTGGACGGTCACACCTGGGTGCCGAAACTCCCCTGCCCAGAGCCCCTGCACGCTACACCTCCCCATCGATGCCTCTTGGAAAAAGAGGCACGAGCCGCATGGGCGAGGATGAAGGAGAGAGGCTCAGGCCCTCTTCCAAGGGATCAGATTCTCTCTCAAGGGCTTCCAAAGCGAGGACGCTGGCAGGAGCCGAGTCACAGAAGCAGGAAGCCTCTTGCCCAGTTTCCATGAGGGCTGCATGCATTAATGGAAACCAGAACGGACAGGTGGGTCTTGAAGGATGCTTCATGCTGCCAAGCAAGTGCTGTGTCATGGGGGACTAGGAATGGGTTTGTCCTGCTAGAGTTATATTTTTAGTGCAACTACGAGTGAGCGTGAGAGAGAGACGGGGTGTGTGTAAACATGTGCAGTTGTGGATGTGTGTATTCCCCAGCCTCATTACTCTCCAAAGGAAAGATCCCTTCTCCCCCACCCCGCTTGCTCTTCTTCCAAAGCACAGCAACTATCTGTATAACAAAGCACTGCCATCCCTTCCACCCCAGGAGGCTCCAGCTGCTGGCAATAATTCCTTGCAGGAAAAAGCTCTTCTTCTGGTGCGGCATTTGCAAAATAAAACCCAATAAAACAAACTAAGAAGAGCCCGCTAACAACTTCAAGGTGTCGTGACCGGTTACAAATGGACTGTTATGTCCCATCAGATCTCCCCGGGGACCGCAGGTGCCCTGTTACCAAGTGACAAATACGTTGTTCCATCTCAATATGCTAACTTAAGCGAGACCCACTTTCCTGCCTCTTAACAAGCTCAGACTTGCGCGGCCGGTTCCTGATTCAGCACTGCATTAGAATTCCCCCCAAATTGGGAGAGGCAGGGTGGCGGTGACATCCTGGCCGTCTCCTACGGCCCAACACTGGACCTGCAGGGATCACGCTCTTGCTGATGGAGAACATCACAGCCAAAAGTCGGGGTGCACACGCAAGATGCACGGATGATGGTCATGCACACACACCCGTGCACGCAGGAACACAGAGGCTTGGGCACTCAGCGCTGGACTGTCACTCGGCCCGGGGCTGAACTTTGCTGTCCTTAGAGAGGGGAGATGCACACCCTCTGTACCCCACCCACACTTTCCCAACCAAGAGGCTCCTGCTGTCCACCCCACTCTTCCACTCCCAGTGCTGGGAGTATAAGGGCAAGGGAGCTGCCAACTGCTACCTGCAGGGGCTGAGATGCATGAGAGAGGCCTGTAAATAATACTGCCCTGTGAAATGGGCCTGAGCAGGGGTAACCCAGAGGTGCCTGCCTGCATGTGGTCCAGAAAGGCCATGGCCCAGGGTTGCAGAGGTCAGGCACCTGTGGAGCTGGCTGACTTGTAACACCTTGCAGGTCTCTAGCTGGAAGTCAGGTCACCAAGCGCTTTCAGGGAAAGATCAAGGTCCCGATGTGCACAATGGGGAAACAGAGGCATGCAGGAGACGCTGTACAGCCTCAGGGGTCACTGGTAGCACCACAAATTGAACCTAGGTGTCCCGAGACCCAGTCTGAAGAAGTTCTTGGGCTCCCTGGAGGCAGCCTTCCAGTGAAAGCCCCTCCACCGTCTGACCGCCAGGTCTCCGAGCTCCCCCCAGATGCTTGCGGACTCTCTGGGAGACCGCAGGATCATGGCAGGCAACAAGCCTGGCTGCTGTCTCCACCCTGGGTCGCAGACAAGTCCCCTGGGAGTTTAATCTGCTGCATAAGCTCAAGCCATTTGTTCTGGGAACATTTCTGCTCCTGAAGAGTCCTCAGCTGCATGGGGTCCTATCTGTGCTCAGCACCTTGCAGCTTCATGCTCTGAGACGGCAAGAAAGTCGCCCCAGGGCCAGAGGCCCAGATGGGCTCGTTGCCCGTCCGCACTGACCCCTGAGCACAGAGACCCTGCACCACCCCTCCACCTCCACCCCTGCACAAAGTGGCAAGCACCATCCAAGAGGTCCGTGAGCAGGATCCCCAGCTAGGACTCGGCCAGGCTTCCTGCAGGGCTTCAGAAGCCCCCCGGCCTCACCCCGCCCCGTGACGCTAGGACACAGCCCCAAGACCCCTTGGCTGCACAACGTGCTGACAGGAGAGGGCCAGCAAGGCCAAGGGGTAGGTGACCCTCCCAACCAAACCCCTCCTCTGAGCAGGCTGCATCTGCAATGCCCACAAGTGGGAAATGGCCAACACGCGCTCCCCAAGCCTGTGCATTCACCCAGGCCCTTCCTTCCCGTCTGCTCTTTTTGGATAGGAAGATCCCGGAGGCAGAGACTGGCAGCGTTTCATTTCTTGCAACTCTCACGTCAGCACCAAGGAGCTGCCACCCTGGTCCGTGACCCGCTGCACTCACCGGGAACCTTCCCCTGACCCCCGACCCCAACACGCGCGCACAGAGCAAGAGCTGGACCCTGGCCCTGAGCCGCCACTCAAAAAAGACCTGAGGGCGAGAGCGCCAAGGGACACGGAGCCAGGAGAAGCCACCCCGCCAGGCACAGCCTAGGTCAGCATCTGAACCCCGGTCTCCCAGGCCACTGCCCTACCCACTGCACCACACCGCCCCAGTTTGGGGACAAGCTACTGGAGGCAGGGCTGAGAACAAAAACTCCAGCAGGAGACTCTGCAAGCTTCATCTGCCCCAGCGGAGGGTGGGGAGAAGCCACATATCATCACGCACCAAAAGGAAGCAGGAAGAGATTTGCTGGCTGGTGGCTCCAAATATCTACGTGTATTTGCATGTGCAAACCGGCTGCACGGAGCTCATGAAGGCATGTCCACGCACACACCTGAGCACAGAGGACGGGCAGGCAGGCAGGGTTGCGCACACCAGACCCCCATGCCACGATGCCCAGCCAGCCTCACGGTGCTTTGCAGATCCTGGCTGATGCCTTCTCTGCACCGGGGAGGTGCTGGCATGCTGAAGGGCTGGGGAACAGCCGCATGGAGAAGCAGTAGCCAAATAATACTGGACTCAGAAGAGGCCTAGCACAGCTCTTCACCCCTCCACACCATCACACATCCCAACCACTAGCCCCTTCTCTACTCCAGCTCCTCCACCACGAGCACGTTCGGTCTGAGGAAGGATGTACAGCGGGCATGTGGCACGGGAGATAAGAACCCGCACTGCGATGGGGGCAGTTCGAAGGATGGGCCACCCCCTCTCCCACTGCAGGCTCAGGGCCCAGGCAGCAAAGGGAGAGGCCAGAGGGGCTCTTCCCTGGGCCCGGGCCCATATTTATTTCATGCCACATAGGAGAAGAGGAGCCCAGCACGTCTGAGAGCCAGGGGCCTTGGCCTGCTTCCTCTGCACAGCCAGAGAGAACAAACACGCCTGTAGGCACGCATGTGCCTCCAGTAACTCAGTTAACAGAGAAAACTGTGGGACCGACGGGACCCGAAACACCTGCTCTTTGATTTATAGACCCCCCTGCAACCATCGGAGCAGAAGAGCACCCCCAGCGAATTCGGCGGAAAGACACACTCGCTCATCTCCTGCGCCCGTGCCCCGCAAGCAAACGCCAGCTGACGCGGGAGGGCGGCAGGGGTGCGGCAGCCTCCCGGCCCCCCTTTGGTTTTGTGCATAATTACCCGGTTTTTGCTGAACCCGAGAAATGTCTGCGCGCGGCGCTATTAACTCACCGATCATTAATGCGTTGCCTTCTGTACCAGAACAATTATATCGCAGTCAGCGCAAAGAGTGTCCTAATGCAATCACTCTTCATTGCGCCTCTCCCAGGCACACGCACATCGCGCTCCGCCGCTTTCTACGCCACGGTTTGATAAATTACACTGTCTTCCCTTCGCCATCCCAGAGAATGGAAGCGTGTTAATGACATTAAGATTCGCGTGTCCCCGGCTTTCTAGCTACATCTGGGAAGGCGAGGGAGGTTTGTGACAGCGCCCACCACGCTGCGATCGGAGCGCCGCAGACTTTGCCTTCCTGGCTGGAAAAGTTCTTTCTAGGACAGAAGCTTTATTGGGATTAAAACAAACCAAAACAAAAAAGGGCAGTAAAACGGAGGGTGTTTCTGTTTCCTTTCCGTGCCAGAGCGTATCAAAAGCTCATCCCGTTTATAGAGGTCTGTCTTAGGACTCAGCTGGAGTTCGAGAGGGTTTTATTGTTTTGTTTTTTTTATGAATTTGCCTGTAAAAAAGCCCCGAACGTCCACTCTAAACTTTGCGGACAAAGTCTGTCTACAGCAGGGAGGGGATTAAAAGCTTAAATCTTCTGTTCCTAAAGTTCAGTTAAGCCAAAGCTACCCAGCCTGGGTTCGCAAATACAGCGTTTCACCCCCTTTTCGGCATCCCACCGCTGCCATAGGTGGACGGTCCGACAGCTCCCCACGGCTGCGACCTAGGGGCTGATTTCTGCCGCTTCTGTTTCGGGGCCGTGTTAAGCAGCAAACGTGGAGTCAGGGAAAGCAGAAGTTGCAGCTTCAAACTTTAAAGAAGAATAACACAAAAGGAAAGGGGGTGGGGAGGCAGGGAGTTGAGATCCCTTACTCTTTCC
>NW_005842488.1:708987-709351 GCF_000455745.1 Alligator sinensis | reverse complement strand
GACGGAAAAGCGTGGTGGGGGGGGGGGGGGGCGGGCTGCCCGCCGGGATGGGGAAGGTGAGCGCGCCGGGGAGGCAGACACAAGCCCGGGGAGCCGCGGAGGGAAGGAGCCGGGCGCCGAGGCACTCACATGAAGACGTGGTAGACGAAAGCCCAGCCGCGGGGCCGCTCCAGCACGTTGTAGAGGCAGTTCTGCAGGCGGCGGTAGCGCTTGTGCGAGGCGGAGCGCGCCTGGGCGCCGGGCGGGCCGGGCAGCGGGGTGCCCAGCAGCCCCAGGCGCCGCGGGGTGCCCGCCTCGCCCGCCTCCGTCTGCACCGCCGTGAGCGCCACGAACTCCGCCCGCCGCGGCTCCCCCAGCACCGACC
>NW_005842488.1:690265-708812 GCF_000455745.1 Alligator sinensis | reverse complement strand
AGCCGCTCGCCGCCCGCGGGGCTGCTCCGAAAGCAACACCGACGGGGGCTTCAACTCCCCGCCTGGGCTGCAGCACAGGGGATGGAGCTGGGCTGCTCGGAAAAGACCGAGGGGGGATTGAATAGTAGCCTTCAGCTCCCTGCACTGGGGTGCAAAGGGGATGGAGCTGGGCTGCTCGGAAAGGAAGACTGAGGGGGGATTGAATAGTGGACGTCAAGTCCCTGCACTGGGGTGCAAAGGGGATGGAGCTGGGCTGCTCGGAAAGGAAGATCAAGATGGGATTGAATAGCAGACTTCAAGTCCCTGCACTGGGGTGCAAAGGGGATGGAGCTGGGCTGCTCATAAAAGGAGATTGAGGGGAGATTGAATAGTGGACTTCAATTCCCTGCATTGGGGTGCAAAGGGGATGGAGCTGGGCTGCTCAGAAAGGAAGACCAAGAGGGGATTGAATAGCAGCCTTCAAGTCCCTGCAGCAGGATTGCAAAGAGGCTGGAGCTGGACTATCCTCAGCGGTGGCAGATTGCAGGACAAGGGACACCTGGGCGAAGAGTTTAGGTTGGATATTAGGAAGAACTTTCTCACAAGGAGGGTGGTGAAGCACTGGAAGGGGTTACCCAGAGAGGTGGTGGCATCTCCATCCTTGGAGGTTTTTAAGACCCAGCTCAACATGGTTGGGATGATCTAGTTGGGGATGGCCCTGCTTGGAGCAGAGGGTTGGACTAGATGTGACCTCCTGAGCTCCCTTCCCAGCCTCATTGATATAAATTCAATCTCTCATTCCAGAGGCCAGATCATGGGGGTTGATAGCTCACCCCTGTCAAAAATTTCACTTACAGTCTACAAGAGAAGAAAGTGGATGGAAACGATGGCCTGAAAGCTTTTGAAGTTGGAACAGGCAATGAGGTATAAACCATAAAGCAAAGATGATGATGATGATGATGATGATGACGACGACGACAAATGTGGTCACCTTGCTGGGGTCACCTGTTATCTTTCCTGCTTGGTGCAGGGGCTGGACCTGATGATTTTCCGAGGTCCCTTCCAGACTTACAATCTATAAATCTATACAAAAATAAATAAATAAATAAATAAATAAATAAAATTAATCTTCCACAGTGAAGCCAGGTTCAACTAGTTTTCTATGATTTGATGAAGCAGGGATGGAGCCAGCCCTGGGTGGCTCAGGAGCTCCAGCAGGACCTTTCCAAGCTGGAGGAAATGCAGGAAGACAAATGCAGGAGGGAGGCAGTGGGGGCAGAGAGGGCGAAGCTGGAGAGAGCAGGGCTCCCCAGAAGAGTGACTTGTCTTTAGTCACCCAGGTGCATGTGCCATCCCGGGGAGGCTACTTGGAGCAAATGTGGCAAGATGCTCTCTGGATGCCATTATTGCCCCTTATCCTGGGCTAAGCACAGCTCTTGCAGTGATGGGGAGCGGGGGTCCCTGAACACCCTGATCCGGACTGTCCTGTCCCCTGCTTCCTCCATCTGCCCCCTCACTCCTGTGCTCCAAATCCTCCTCACCACGTCTTCCCAGATCAGGTGCTGGAAACCGGCTCTAGGTCAGCACCTGCCCATCATGTCCCCGCACACGGTGAGCTCCCCCGAGGAGGCTGCAGCATTTGGTTTGTGAAATAATAGGTTCATTGATTCTCAAAGTAAAGTCCGCAGCGATGCGTTGCTACTTTCCGGAGCCCCTCGAAATCTCCCACCGCCCGGCGGAGGAAGGGGTGGAAAAGCTGGCAAGGAAGGGCTGGGGCAGCAGGAAGGAGCCAGGCCTGAGTTTGCTTGCACTGGGAGAGGACCGGGCTTTTACAGTGCACCCTGCCCATCTAGCAACACATCCAGGGCAGGATGAGGCCTATCCTGGAACCAGGACAAATCAGGACACATGTGGCAGCCACCACCTCGGGCATGCGGGGTTGATCTCTGCTTCTAAGGCCAGGGCTGCCATTGACTCATCGCTAGAAAATGGGTGTTTCTCCCGGCTCTGGGGAATCCACCATAGCCCGCCAGCCCATTCTGGATCCAGCTGTCAGTCCTTGGTAATTGTTGATCGTTGCCGTGGCTAGCAGCCCACGGAGAAAAGCAAGGTGCAGACTGGAGTCCCCAGGTCCCACACCGCTCGGGGGACACCAGTGACGGATGGAGACTTGGAAGCCAATAGATAAGAAATCAGCAGAAGCAGGAGAGGCGGGGGACAGCGAGGAGGCTCTGAAGCCTGGATCCTGCTGGGCAAACCCCCGGGCCACACATGGACAGGCTGCCTTGGCGTACCACGAGGGAACTGGTGGAACGGGTGGGATTTACCAGATTTCACGGTGGATCTCAGAGCTGGTAGCCCCCGGGCCAGCCCTCCCTCATCCCCAGCTCATTCCTAAGGGCAAAAGTGACCCGATGTTGTCTTTTACAGGCAGATCCCAAAGCACTGTGGCAGCGAAGCCTCCCCACCCCATGACTCAGTGAGTCAGTTCAATGCAGTGGGGAAACTGAGGCACAGAGCTAGCAAATGGCTTTCCCAAAGTGGCGCGGCGCTTGCTTTCCTCCCCCTCCTGTAGCCACACTTCCTTTCCAAACGGTTAGATCCTTAAAGCAGCTGATGCCATTTTCAAACCCAGCACAGTTCCCCTCCCTCCAGCGGGGCCCCAGAGCCCACACTGCTAAAAAAAGAGAAGTGAGGGTGAAAATTAAAGGCTTAAGTTAGTGAATTATTTAACAGGGCGGTCGGATCCTGGCACAAATGCCAGGCTCTTAACGAATGCCGCTGCCTTTGGTAGGTGCTTTGGAAACGCATGCAGGAATAAATAATGCATTCACCACCTAATAATCCCTCTCCCCATAAGCCTGCTCTTGTGGGCAGCTTCCACAGGCAGCAAACCTGGGGCGTGGAAGCCAAGGACAGGTCGCTTCCTATCCAGGGAAGTTCAGAAGAGGTCAGGCTGCCTTGGGAGGCCACCAGCGGTACAGGTGGGATCGAACAGAAGAGCTAGGGGATCTCAGTGGGAAAACTCACGCTCCGAACAGGCCGGACGACCTCCAAACGTACTCCTTCCAGCTGCTTAGCAGAACAAGGACTTTCTGGGTTAAGAAAAAAAAAAACAACAAAAGAAAAGGAAGATTTTTCTAGGGTCAAATTGATCCACCTTCACTGATACAATCAAAAGTGTCTCCCGTCATCTACTGCATCTGGCATCTGTGTATTGATGCTGCAGCTACGCCACGATCCGTAAGTCGTGGGGCTGTAATGCAGATCAGTGCCTTGCCAAGTGCTAATCGGCGGTGCCGGGTGCAGATGGCTGGACCATACTGGAGGCCTGTGTCCCAGGACAGGAGGAGCCATCAATGAGTCTTTCTTCCCAAGTAGTGGAGACTCGCCTGGTCCTGACTGATGAAGAGTCAGTGAGATTACAGCGTCCAGACCTCAGTACCATCACCGTTTGTACACTGACCTCAGAGATGGACTGAGGTTTCATCCGGCAATCGATGGCAGCTGGCAGGAGAGGTCCTGGGGGCAGAGTTAAGGTGACCGGCCAAGGTTTCTAACCAAGCTGGGTCTGCTTTCCCCAGCATATAAGAAAGGAGCATTGGAGAGCCAGGGGGGACAACATTGTTTGTTCTTCTCTTGCATGTTCACCTTTATAGATGAGGAGGCCCAGCCTGGATTTGTGGTAGCAAAAGTTGGAGGTCTAGGAGAACATGCTTACTGGTGGGCAAAAAGAGCTGAATTTTTAAAAAAGACACTGTTTCTCCTGTGAATGCGGCCAACCCGCTGCTAATAAATGACCCCAAAAGGGAGTGTCAAAACAACCAGACTCTGATAGATCGTGAATCTATGCCCTTCCCAGCTCCCTAGCTCAGCTTTCAGTGTTTTGCCTCTTACAATTTCACCTCTGAAAAACCCCACTCTCCTTCTGCACGTTAATTCAACCTTCGCGGGATTAAAACAAAAATCATCTCGAAACAGGCTGATTTATCGCTCGCTTCCCTGGCTGCTCTTAGACAGGTCAGCCACTTCCCTCTTGGCTCATCCCCCCCCTTCCAGCGCTCGTGCAAGGCTGGGGTTGAAATCCCTACAGACCACGTGCGTTCCCATTCAAGTTTAGCTCCTATCGATTGCAGGTCGGTTGATGCTGTGCTTTACCAGACGGCCTTTCGGGGTTTGAGCTGCCCTGACCGTCTCTCTTTCTGGGCAGTGCATTTCTAATCCCTGCACAGTTGCTTTCTCCAGGCATCTCCCTTCTGTTGAACCTGGCCACTGAGCTAAGGGAGAGTCCCTGCCAACTCAGGTGCTTCCCTGGCCGCTGCATGGCTTGTAGCAGCATGTAAAGTTATTGTGGACAGGGCCCCTGGGGCACTGCCCTCCAGCCCCAGGGGTCTTTACCTCTGCCCTTGCAGCGGGGCATGTTCCCCTCTCTGGAAACTCCTCTATTGATCCCGGAGCTGGGAGTGGGTCGGTTCAGTCTTTGGTGACGAGCCAGGGAGTCTAAATCAATACTGTGCTGACCGATCCATCAGCACTGTCAAAGGTTTCGGGAAGCTGGCACAGTCTCCCAGCTGCCTTGCCACCATCTCTGCCACACCCCTGTCTGGCTGCTGGGGGCTTTGCAAGCCCTTTCTCCTTCCCCGGCCCCACCCTGCAATAAAACTTTAAAGAGGATCTGGAGGCCTGGCCTGCTCGGAAGGGAACAAGGAGGCCTGCTCCGGGCTGGGCCCCCCTGGGACTGCAGCTTAAATTCTTGGCATAGGACAGAGGACAAAATTTGCATCCATAGGCTTTCCAGTAAGTTTTGCAGGCTTGGTATGCTGGAGCCAGGCGGCTGGGGAAGGAGCAGGGACAGCTTGGGAGGTGCAGCAAGGGATGGGGGCAGAAGGGGCAGCAAGGGATGGCGAGGGGCAGAAGGGGACAAAAGCCCCCCACCGTGCCGGAAGGCACAACCCAGCAGCAATCCCAGCCTGGAGCAGGGGAGGCACGAGGAGCACCAAGCAGACCCCAGCCCAGGGCGACCTGCCGGGGGTTGCAGGGAAAATGCCAACAGCTGCACCCCCCCCAGCAGCAAGGCGGGCTGGGGTGGGGAGAGGAAACCACAACCCAGCAGCTCCACCCTCCTGGCCCCCTGTGCTCCACCCGTCCTGACTACACCTCCTCAACACAGCCAAGACTCATAGCTTTCCTTTCAGTCCGTCTAGGAAGGCCTGGCAGAGCAGAGGAGGATGCAGCTCAGGGCAGGGGAAGGAGGGTCAGGACTGGGCTGGGCATCAGCAGCTGCATGGGCAGCAGGGAGGTCGGGGGCCAGGCCAGAGGGGCACCGGAGGCTCCTGCATGGCATGGGGGGCTGTGGGTGGGGTGGCAGGGGATGCACTGCCCCAGCATGGAGAAGCAGGGCTGTTGTAGCTCCCAGCGGCAGAGAGACTGCAGAGCACCTGCCTGCCCGAGCTGGCCCCAGCCCAGGGCAATTAGCGGCTGGCTTCCCTGCTCACGCACGCTCGTACAGCGCTAACAAGAGCCTTCGGAGCCCATTCCCTAGTGACAGCAGCTCCTGACAGCTTGCAGCAGGGACCGGGCCAGTGCTTAACCCCTTCCCAGCCACAAATGCTCCACCTCTTCCAGGCTGCACAAGCAGCGCGGAGAAGCCCGGAGGCAAGCGTGTGCTGAAGCAACCGCTGGTCACCGGAGGCCAGGAGCCCAGCTTGGCCAGGTCATGGGTGGAGCAGGGAAAGGTCCCGGACCCGGGGCCTCTGGGATTTGACCTGGGAACACAGCCAGGATCTTTTCCGTGTCAGGGTGCATTCCCAGGCAGCCCCAGTGAGAGGAGCATCTGTCAAGCCTTCCTCTGCCCTCCTCCCTCTTGCTGAAACGTGGCCCAATGACTGAAGCCTCAGAGCTGGGGGTCGGGACTCCTGCGTTCCCTGCCAGCTCTGGCCAAAGTTGGGGGGAGGATGGGAGGAGAGATGTAGGAAGGGAATCCCAAGTCAGACCTGGGCCTGACACTGACTCAGCCCGTGGCCTTGGGTGGGACACTGAGCTTCTCTGCCTCAGTTTCCCTATTTGTTTAACAAGGTTCACAAGACTGGCTCTTCTCTGAGAACAAATGCACTGTCTGCCAAGAGCTTTGAGACCCTCTGCTTGTAGGGGCCTGAGCGCTGCAAAGTGCATTGGGATCCCCCCGACTCGGGGCAGAGGAGAGAAGAGGTTGAACAGAGGCACTGCCCCTGCAGCAAAGCAAAGCAAAGCAACGACCCAAGCTCCTTTTCTGAGACAGAAGCAGCTTTCTTTGTGGGCTATAAGGATTGGGCAGTGGGGAGCGCCCTGCAGAGTCACACCACTGTCTCCCAGCTCAGACAAGGCTGCTTCCGGGGATGGCTTGCTGCACTGCATCCCTCCAGCACATTCAGGGCACCGGGCCCTTGGCAAAGTCAGGGCAGCCCCACACCAGTGCTTGGGGTTGCAGCGAGGCAGCCAAGGGCCTAACACAGCTCCTTAGCTGGGTCGAATGCAAAGAGACCAGCTCACAAGCCAGTCAGCTAGGTCTTGTGGAGGCCCAGGACGTGCTTATCAGGAGCTCAGATCATCACACGGCCCTGGGTGTGCTTATCGGTAGCTCAGATTGTTGCTTCCCCAGGTGCAGGCTTCGTCAGAGGCAGCATCGGCCCCCGCACTCAGGAAATTTGGCTGGCGAGTGTCGCTAGTGTGCAGTCAGGCAGAGCAACAGAGGCAGGACTTCTCCCCACGTGATGGGCAAGCGGGTGCAGCGTCGATGGCTTAGTGAGGGTAGCTGGAGGCTGCGTCGCTGCAACCACTGTGTCTGCTTACTAAGCCCATTAACCCCCCCACACCCAGGGGGGTACCCCTACATTTGAAATGGCAGCAGCAGGGACCCCCAAGCCTGCCTGGATGCATGCAGGGGCTTCTCTCCAAGCATGGCTGATGTGTTTGACGCTGGGCCCAGGGGGGGGTCCCATGGATTCCCTTTGCTGAACAATGACCTTTTCCTGATCCCTACCCTCATCCCGTGCCAGACTGTAGCATGTCTCCGACTGGCTTGGGTGTTAACAAATAGACCCCTTGGCCTGCATCAGACAATCGTCCTGAGCTTCTAGCAGCGCCTCCCCAGCCATGCCCCACTCGCACCTCGTGCCATGTCTTCTGCAGGAGGGGCCGATGTTTGCAGCCTTCCCCTGAGCTCCCGCAGCCCATCTCAGAGACAACCCTGGTCAGACACAAACCCCCAGCGCTTTGCAATGGAGACTGGCCAAGAGGGGCAATGGGACTTGGCCAAGGTCACCCAGAAATTCAGTGGCAGAGCTGGATGCAGGGTTTGGATGCTCTGCTCCTCATTCCCACCCCCCTGGAAGGGCTCAGCTCTCCCCTTGCCTCAGCCCCAGCGTACGAGCAGTAGCTGGCACATTACAGCTACTTCGGTTCACGGACAGCAGAGCAATGAAACATCTTCCTTTGCCCAGAGCCACTCCCTTTCCTCCATTCCCCTTCCTGGCCTGGCTCACAGCTGCCCTCCTCTGCTCAGGCTCTGCCATTTTGGGTGCAACGATTTGCAGCAGACCAGAAACTTTGATTAAAGCGGCTTAAATGTCACCGCTAAGAAAGGGCCCGGAGGGGGGGAAAGGACCCAGGTACCAGCACTGCAGTGGCGGCGGACGGGGGCAGAACAGCCCTGGGGAACCAGAAGGCGCCAGCTGACTTTCACGCGCCGCATGCGTCAGCGCGCGCTCCGGGAATCAAGCATGCAGGGCTGGCGAGCAGCAATGCTTGCTCAGCTGCCTTGGGGGCAGCTCAGATCAAAACCCCCCGGGGTGGTCGGAGCTGACGAGGAAGGGGTGGTAGTATCTGCAGGGATGGGCACATAGACCAGATCCAGCTGGCAGAGCCCGTGTCTCGGTTCAGCCCAGGGCAAGTACCTGTAAGGGCAGCTCTGAATGCAGCAGACGTAGCATGGAGTCACCGCAGGGGTTCACAGACCGTGTCCCTGGCCTGCGGCATGGAGCTAGAGGTGGCCCAGGCCAGCAGCCACTCTCCCACCCTGCCACAAGCAGCAAACCCCCGCAAAAGGCTCCTGAGCTCCTCCACGAAGCTGCGTTTCAGAGCCAGCTCCCCTGAGGAACCCAGGCGGCCGCTAAGCTGCAGTGCCGGTGCCAGGAATTCCTCTGCCCTGGGGCTGGCCTGGCACATCCCCTCGAGGGCACAGCTATGTTTAAATGCTGCGGCAGTGGCAGCTGCTCCGAGCACCCCTCACCTGCTAAAGCAAAGGCCTGGAAATGAAACCTCTCCCTGCCGCAGTTGTATCAGCTCGTGGCTGGCCCGTGTTTCCCCCACTGTGGGATGCAAGCTGTTTTCCTTTGGTCTTACAAGTGCAATGAAAAACATTAGCCCTTAAGGCCCCAAGAGGAAGATCCAGCACTGGGGAAAAAAGCAGCAGAAGAGTCCGAGATCCCGACAATCGCTCCGGTGGGGAAGCAGAGGGAAGCGCGCTGCCTCTCGGTGCAGAGGGGCCTCGGGAGCTGCATTCATTCCCGAGGGCAGCACTGGGCACCTGATGGGAGCAACGGGTCTGGTGCCGGCAACTTGGCCAGCGGCTGCTGCGGGCTTCCTATTCCCCACCCCTGGCCCTGACCCCCTGCTGCCCTAAGCCATGGTGAACAGTGAGGGCAGAGAGAAGGGGTCTTAAACAGCTTTAATGAAGCCTTTTTAAATCAGTGTCCCCCACAAACTAAACCAGACCTCTGCCAGCCAGATCCAGCCTCTGGAACACAGCTGGCCAACACCTGGGGGTGGTGGCTAACCAAAGAAGCCCAGGCTGGTCCAGATCCTTCTTACAGCGACGAGGGACTGAAGAGCAGAAGAGGAAGCCAAAAATCTCCCAGAGTGGCCTCTGCTTTGGTCCTAGCTTGACAAAGCAAGGGCCGGATGTTTTGAGGGCACCATTGCACCTGGAGTCAGCGCAAACAGGCCATAAAGATCAATGCATCGAAATGAGCAACCTGTGGTAGGGGCCGCTTGGGAACAGGTTGGTCTGAGGCTACCCAGGGGTGAGCCTGCTCCCCTCTCCTGACCCACCTGCCCTGCGCCTAGCCCGGCTCTGCACGCCTGTCTGGGATGGGAGACGAGTTTAGGGGGCAGGCTGCAAAAGCATCGTATTCCTCATTCCCTTCTGTCTTGTAGAAACAGAGCAGCAAGCAGTATGCTGAGGCACTGGAGAAAGTGAAACAGCTTTGCCGAAGCATGTATCGTCAGAGCATTATCACAACTCCCCCCTAAAATGGGAAGAAAAATCAGGCTTTCTGCTCCATCCGAGATTCTTCCCTACCTCAAAACCATCATGCTTTCAGCCACACCTGCACAGGGGAAAGTTAAGAGCCATGGCTTATTCTTACCTTCAGAGACAGAGCTTTTCCGCTGCGGCAGCATGCACCTATGTCCGTAAGAAAATCCGACGGAGAACCCGGGAGCCTCGCTTCCCACGCTCTTCTGTGACGACCAAGCACACACACGTCCCCTCTCCCTTAGCAAGACAACTTGATCAATATTGCAAGCAAGAAGAAATACATAAAACAGTGAGATGCCTTCTGCAATCAGTGGCAGGTACATTCAAGAGAGGCCAGGAGCAGTGCTTGAAAAAGAAAGCCAGCTCCCCAGAAAAAAATGAGAATCTTTTTAAATAAAGGCTTCCTTTTAAAAAATAATAACTAAACAAAGCCTAGAAACAACCCCCCCCCCCCCCCCCCCCCTCTCCTGATGTGTGTTTTTTTTCCTAGCCTACAGTAACATAGCCCTGAGAGTCAATGTGAGATGGAGGGGGTGGGGGGTGTTTGGGTAGGGTCTGATATAATTTGGAGATGAGCACGATGGCAATAAAAGAAGACAGAGGGAAAATAGAGCAGGTTGAAAATATTCGGATTATTTTATTGAAGAAAAAATATATCTCGTCTCCTCTCCCAATCACTCCCCAGAGCTAGTCCCAAGGCGGTTTGGGGGGAGTTCCTGAAAGCTAAACATTTTCAATCCAAATCCTTTCCCACAATCATTGGGAAGCAGAAGATTCATTAGGTTTTGAAACCTGCCACACTCAGATGGTTCTTGAAGCTTTCCCCAAGCATCTGCACCAGCTTCCCAGCAACTCACACAAGCTCCTTCGCGAACAGGATACAGATTCCTGGCATCACCCCAGGACATATCGAACTAAGACCAACAACGAGGCTAATCCTGGGAGTGGAGCGGATCAGGAATTTGCCAACATGATGTTGGTTTGTCAAAACTTTTCATGGAAAAGCCATGGTTTCGAGGAAAAGATTTAATTGCTGGCATGAATTTCTGGGAAGAGAGACAGAGAGAGAGAGAAAGGCAGAGAGATAGAAAGAAGAGAGATAGAGACATGGAAGAGAGACCGACAGACTGCAGAAAGACCAGCAGCCGGGTCCTCAGGGCATTTAGAAACTCAGACGTATTCCCACATTCAAGTCCTTGGCAGCATGTATGAGGCAGAGGTGACGCTGCGAGATGCATCTCCTGTGTCCCAGGAGCAGCTCTGAATCACCAGCCCACTTGCTATCCAGTTGCCCTCTCTGCCAAGACCCCAAACGGTCTCGTTTCTGGAATAGGAGAGTCAATTTTGAGCCCACGTTACAACAGGATAAGTTCCCTACGGGAGCACACACCTCTCTCTACCTCGACCCGAGCTCTTTAGCATTTGCACCTCCCTTTGCCCAAGGGAGGGTGGCGGGCAAGCGTTGCTCATCAGCTTGGTTTGCGCCTTTCTGCAGCCTCTGCGATGAGCCATGCTCACAACAGGACCAGCCACCTGTTTGCATTCTGGACACATTAGCAATGCCCCAGCCCCACTGATCCGCCCCAGCCCCACTGATCCTCCCCAGCACTGCGGCGGGCAGAGCCAAGCAGAGGAACAGCTGCAAGAAGAGCTCCGTTAGACTCAGCTGTTCCTGCCCGCCTCCGCGCCGATGCCAAGCCAAGCACCGGAGACAGAAGGGTGACTGGCCAGGACACCTGCAGAGGACGCCGCTGCCCAAGCGCAGCCTGTCCTTGCTTTGTAGGAGGCCAGATACTTGGCAAATTGCAGCAGTAGGCACTGTGAAAATGAAGCAGGAGACAGGCGAGCTGAGCCAATTGGGCTGTTTGGAGTCCTGGGTTTAAGTTACAAGATCAGTTTTAATCTCTCGGCTTAGCTACACAGCAAGTCCTCAGAACAGAAGAAAGGCCGCACTATGTCAGACCACTGGTCCGTCTAACCCCGTCTCCAACAGCGGCAGGAGTGGATGCTGTAGAGGGAGAGCATCGAACTGGATCCCTCCCGAGTGAGCTCTCTCCTATTCAATACCTTCCTTCCCCTGCATCCACCGTTACTGGGTCAGAGGAAACATCTCCGACCGTAGATTAAAAGATCTATCATCCATGAATTTATCCAGTCCCTTTTTCAACCTGGCTGTGCTTTCTGCCTCCATCACCTCTTGTGGCAACAATGTGTAGCATAGAAAAGTACTTCCTCGTTAGCTTTAAACCTCTCACCTACTATTTTCAGTGGGTGCCCTTCGTTCTAGTATACTGGGTAATTAAGTTCCCTCTTCACTTGGTCTGCACCCTTCATGATTTTATAGACCTCATATTCCCCCTCCGCAGACTTCTCTTTTCCAAGCCAAAGAGTCCTGGCCTTTTTAGTCTTGCCTGGCAATTGCCCCAGGCTCCTGTTGATTTTGGTTGCCCTTCTCTGTACCTTCCCGAGCCCCTGAGTAAGTAGGTAGGGGAGCGCTTATTAGACAAGACCTGAAAACCCACCCTCTCGGGGCATGCAGAGATCCCACGGCACTTTTCAGAGACTAAAGAGTTGCACCCATCATGGTATCCTCCTTCTCCTTCTGCTGTGTGTGTGTTGCTGGCTGTCCTCCACCCCAGAAACAGCTGCATTTCAGTAGTCTGTTCCTTCCACAGACTCCAGGAGTTCCCTCCTGCCGTGGCAAGGAGCCCTCTAGACTTCAGAGAGGTCCCAAACCATGGCCCCCCCTTCTCTAAAGTCTTCTGGGCTTCTGAGACATGAAAGGCCATATAGGTGGTGCCAGAAATGACCTATTTTACCTATATCTTTATGTTGAATATCCACGCCTCCAGGGTTGTCCATCACGGAGCGAGGCCATCGTGCTCCCTCTTCCGGCAGGACAAGAAACAAGGTTTCCTCCACCAGTATAAATATATTTATCAGAGGCAATTTCACCCCAGCAGCAAAACTTACTTGCATCTTCAGCACTCTGGGCTGAATTAGAAGGCATGGAGGTGGGTGGTTCAAAGGGTTGGAAAACGGAAGACCAGCTCAGTGGGAATATTCAGATTCATCAGAGTGCTTTAGTTTTAGAGCGTACAACACCTCACCTAAACATTTGAGAGGACCTAATTGCACAAGGGGGAGAAAAAAAATCCCTGCTGTCGAACCTGCGTGGGTACTTCCAGTAAGCGCTTTTCCAATGAACCCTACGGGAACTCTTCTGTGCCAGCTAGTGTAAATCAGCATAGTTTTGTTGTCTTCTGGGCAGCTAGGCGGATCCTTCACTGCTGTGCATCCAGCTCTTTCAAGCCAGAAGGTGAGGAAAGCAAACTGAAATGTTGTCTAAGGGTTTTCTGGGAAGTGCAGTCAGGATTGCGGCACTAACCTGACTCCGACCTCCACCCCCCCCCATTTTAAGAGGAGAGTCTGCTCTCCAAATCCACTGCAGCAGCTACAGCCCAGCAAACCCAACCAGGTGCAAGTTTCTGAACGGGGAGAAGGGGACTCATCATTGGAACAAGCTACCAAGGGAAGTGGTGGACTCTTCCCCCTTTGACAGGTGCCTTTCGGGGAGATGGGTCCCAGCCACACACAAGTTCTTGGGATACCTACCTGGCAGGGTGATAACAAAAGGCGTGTGCTATCCCAGAGGCCAGACTTGACGATCTAACGGGCCTTTGGACTTCACCTGTCTCAACCAGAGCAGGGCTGCGTGGGCATAGAAGAGCAGGACGACATAGGATGTTACTGCATGGTGCAACCGGCCTGATTTTCCATTGCCTTGCATGACATGCTACTAGACAGCAGTTGGAGGTTTTACATAGATATAAGGCTACATGCCCCCCACCCCAAAGCAACATGTTTCCATGCAGATCTGCAACCCCACAGTAAGCTCTCCTCTGACTTTGCTTTTGCGGTCGATGCACCCTCAGAACTCAGCTGTCGACAGTCATATATCGCCTGGGACTTGCTAGGCTTCCCCTTGGGCACGATCTCCAAGCACTTCCAACCCAGCCACAGTCCTTGGTCCAGAGGTGACTTTCGCACCATTGACTCCTGAGAAGGGGGGGAAGGGGGTCACATGCCTCAAAGGCCTCAAGACAAGGGCAGCGAAGCCAGCGGTAAGGAACTGGCAGTAAACTGAGAATCCTGATTCCCAAGCATAAGCGGCGACCGCACATCCTCGCGGAGAGTTTGTGCTTAGCTAATCACTCCCAAGGAAGAGACACCTCCATTGATCCTGCAGACTCCTTGGAAAGGAAGAGCCTGGCTCCTAGTCAACTTTCATCCAAGCGTGAGCACAAACGCTGAGATCAGATAGAAAAGCAAACACCAAATCACCCCCTCATGATTAAATCATAAACAATGGCAGGCCCAGAAGTATAAATGCTAAGTGGCCTTTGGGACCTCTCTGGCAGGAGAAGCAAAAATAGCATGGGTTATCGCTACCTGCCAAAACCAGCTCCCTCCAACCAGAGAGTGCAAACACTTCGGCTAAGCTCAGACCACTTCTGCCTTCTTATCGGGAGTGGAGGAGTAGGACCGGGGGGCAACAGACTGCTGGGATCAGCTAGTTAAGGTCTCCTCAGGCCTTAATGGTGTTTTATGCCAGGGGTGGCTGACCCATGGGTAGCATGGGGCACATCAGGGAGAGGACAGGCAACTCAGCAGCAGATCAGACAGGGAGCAGAAAGCAGAGCAGGTCAGACAGGGGAAGGGGACTGGAACAGCACTTAGCGAGGGTGAGGGTCTTCACTTGTGGCATGCCCATCAAAAAGGTTGACCCCAACTGTTCTACACCACATAGGCATTTTAAACACATCATTTATACTTGAATATGGATTCAAGGGAGAAATTCCTTTCCAGGGCAGACCATTGTTTAGTGTCATGCTGCAGATTTAAGAATCACCATTTCATAGATTTTAAAGCCAAAAATGACCCCAGATCAATGCCCAGCTGACCCCTCCAGACTGCCCAGGCCAGGGCACGGCAGCCAGGTGCTCCCATAATTGAGTGTATTGTCTTTGCAGAGCTGCAAAATTACCCGACGCTGGTTAAAATCCAGGCAGGCCACGTCCCGGCAGCCTCAGGAAGCAGCTGATCACACACAGGCATCACGCCGAGATGAGGAGCATTCTCTTCTATCGACGCAGTGGGCTCATTTATTGGAGCATCTGCAACAAGGAGGGGAGGGGTCAATTTTCAAAATCTCCCGTTTCCCCCCGCCCATGCAAGCTAAAGACCCCTGTCCTTTGCTTCTTCCCCTGGCTTTACCTAGACCCCACTGAATCGCTGCCTGAGTTACCCTTGGCTGGCTTCTTTTCACTCTGTATTTCAGGGGGGTGATCAGCACCATGCACACTTCGTAAATCAGGCTGAACATTGCGCAGTTTGCAGCTCACTTGCGTGTTGTACCTGCTGAGAACTGCTGCTGCGTAATACTTCCACCGAGTTCCCCATCAGGAATCCGACAGCTTTGCTCAGAGGGCGCCGCAGGTCCAGAGCTCACGCATTTATTTCAGTCACATGCGTTTGCTTACGCTTCTCGCCGTTCAATTCCAGTTGTTGCTGTGCTTTTTTTAAACCCGTCACACTGAGCGTGGAGGGAAATCGGGGATCTCCCCACAGCTTGCATCAGCCAAAACAATTGTCACTGGTGAACTTCAGTGTGTGCTGCCCAGTTCTCAAGCCAGGAAGGGCAGGTGGTCTCAACAGCCCTCGGCTTTGGCTTCATCCTATTTGAAGCCGATGGTTTCACTCTCACGCATGTCAGGAGGAACAAGCACGCTCCCATAGGAGCAATGAAGCCAATTCAGAGGGTTTCAGCAAACCCCATGTTAACCTATGATGGGTCCTCTCTGTTCACCATTATGCCTGTTTGGGATCTGCTTCCTGTAAGCTTTCCTCCCTGCTCTGTCTGTGCCTTTCACCCAATTGCTGCTTTCCTGTATGGATTTAGAGGCAAAAGGTTTTTGTGGTCTCTTTTACTGAACCAGCAGCGTAGTAATGAAAGCTGTTGGACAAATGTTTGGATATCAAAAGGCTTGGAAATGCCCCTCCTTTATGAATTAAGAGACTCTGGAGAGACTTTAAGCAAAAAGCCCTGTAAACTCTACCCCCTGCATCAGCTTTTAACTTTTGCAAGCCAGTGGGACAGTTGAGAAAGGCGCAGTTCCCCCTTCCAGAAGTTGTGCTCGTTTGACCCAAAGTGCTGTACTACTCCTTCCTTAATTACAAGCTAATTCTCCAGCTGTGCTGCTTGGCATCCTCCAAGGCATAAGCTAAATGTTGTTCCGCCAGCAGAGCTGCTTATGAAGCAAGAAACTTCTTGTCATCATCCCAAGCACTTTGCGTTGGGCCCAGAAGGGCAATGCTGCTGGGTTAAGCTGGCCAGTATTCATGCCACGTTAGCCAGGACACTATCCATTTCCAACAACTTTCTTGACACGAGGCTAGCTATGCGAAGAACACACCTGATGTGCTGCCAGCGAGGGGGGAGGTGGGGATCCCGCAAAGTGTCATCTGTTGAGCAAAGACAGAACCCGCCAACCACATACTTGCCTAATGCAGTCCATCTATGTAGTTCTGCGGAGGACAGTACATCCACACACACGTATGAGACACGTTCCCGAGGTTAACCTCCACTCCTTGCTTCTCTGGTGCCACAGGACAACGGCTTATGTAAATATACAGTCATGTGGTACCCTCTAGCGGCCAGTCTTTAGAAAGGAAACATCTGCGATGCTCAGACACGCGGGACTGATCCCCTCTCACCTGCGTCCGAGTGTGTTATTAAAGAAAAGCAAATGTTTAAGACTGCTATGACTGGACTAGAGAGCAAGAATACTCATCCAAGTCACTTAAAGGATAAATCTGTAATCAGAGAACACTGATGTGAAGCTCTTTTTCTGGTATCTAGGGTGTAATCAAAGCTTTTTTTTTTTTTGCAAAAATTTAGTTGGTTTAATAAAAAGCATCACTTCAACCACGTGGTCCGAAGCTTTTTTCTGCAACTTGAAGCATACTTCCGAGTTCATAGGGCCTCAAAGTTTTCGACAGTGCAACAAAGCTCTGCTTGACTCCGGATCCGAACGAGCTGGTTTTTGGGTCTATTATTTTGATGCAGTCAAGCACTGAAAGCAACTGGAGTTCTCTCTCGTTGGAGGCAGTTATCTCTGGAATTCCCATGCGTCCGGGGCTATGCCTCAAGGCAGATGCCTACTCGGGAAGTTCGACATGCTTACTCTGCCTGCTGCACAGCTGAGTCTGGCATTGTAAGGAAGAAACAGATGGTCTCACTGACATGTAATTGGCCACAGCCCGTTACAACTTAAGTGTTTGAAGCACTTGGATTGCCTGCTGGGCTGTGGTCTTAGCTACAGCTCCCTCGCTTTGAAAATTCAGTGGATTTTGTGCTTTTGCAAATAAGCGGTCAGAGGAGCTAGATATAGTACAAGGGGGGACTCGCCCGCACAGAGCTGTGCCATAGCGCTCCACACCTATCCGTGGCCTCTTGACCCTTATTTCTGCCTCAAACAGATTTGACAGCATTGCATCTAATGAAGCTCCATGGACCTTTTGGGCCAGATGCAAAACAGAACTCCTGAGTATACTTGGTCACATGGAATAAAAATAGGGATTTAACTCTGGTATCCTGGCCAAAATGACTCTCAGGCTATCACGTTTTGCCTCCCTGTGTTCCCACCCTGGTTGCAGTTTCAACTTCACCTCTTGTAGTGAGCTGCTGCGTATTGTTGCTGGGCACAGCTACCTACTGTATATCCATCCCAAGAACTGCTCCCTTTCAGAGGTGGATGAACAAACATCTGTACATCTGTCTTGGTTTTTGGAGTGCCTGGAGATGTTTCGGTGTGAAAGCAGCAATCCTATTAGTTGCTGCGTCTTGCATTTGAGGTCATCTCCAGGAAACAGGACCCCTATTCAGCCTCTCCCTCACTAAACCCTTTTTGCTAGACTTCAATTAATGCATTATATGCCATTTCCCCCCGGACTCACCCTTAAAAGTTCCAATAGGAGGCTATACCTTGGGAGTTTATGCTGTGCTTTGGAACTTGCATGGACTCAAACAGGAAGAAATAAAAAACACCACTTATCTAAAAAGAAAATTTATTGCATTTTATGAAGCTTATAATACATGCACTGACAAACTATCACAACAGTTAGCAACATTTTTTTGTTTCCAGATTTCCCTTAGTGTTTCTGGAATAAACCAGGCCAAGTTAAAGCCTCTTTTGTCCTTAGAAAATACTTTTCTCGTAACACAAGGAATGTTTTTTTTCCAAAAGCTGCAAATATCCAATGTTCAAGCTTACCAAAAAAGGAGGCAGGAGAGGAAAGTCTCCCAAAACACACGCACGCACACCCCTACTGAGCTAACAGGATGGGATGACTTTGTCTAGTTCTATTCAGAGTCGAGTACAAACAGGATACTGGAAATAAAGCTCTTTTGGAAAACAAAACGCAGTACCCTTTAAAAAAATTTTACTGGAGAAAAAAAAAATGTTCGACTACATTGTCCAATATGATGCTATACATTTCTTTTTGCTTAATTATTTTCAGTTTCATAGGCTTGAACAAGCAGTGGAATATGTTGAAATATTGGTTTCCTTAAAAAAAAAAATATTGCATCCTTTCCAGTTTCTGTTGGATGTTCTCTCATACCCATCAGAGAAGGGCATATAATGCGCCAGAGATCATAGCCTACTATAGGCTTAATATCAAGTACAGATACACAGAAGAGGATGTGATCATCAGATGAGGTTGGTATGGCAGAAGTTAGGCTGGTGTGAGCCAGTTTCCACACCCACAGAATACTTGCTAGTGCAGCTTTTCAGTCCCCCGTCACCTGTGTTGTTTGTCCATCAGAGGTCTGATTGGTGGACTGAATAAACATGGGCTGGGTGATTTCCTGACCTGCAGGCATAGTTACTTGCTGAATCTGATAGAGTTGCTGTAAGAGATGAAAGGAGGGGAGAAGAGGT
Organism: Alligator sinensis; assembly: GCF_000455745.1. Classification (NCBI taxonomy): domain Eukaryota; kingdom Metazoa; phylum Chordata; order Crocodylia; family Alligatoridae; genus Alligator; species Alligator sinensis. Next base: position 690,533 of record NW_005842488.1, on the reverse strand, counting down.
AGTTTAGTGCCATCAGGATAGTCAACAAGCATTCCCTTTAAGTCCCGTGCTAGTTGTTTAGTCTAAATTAATGTAGAAATCAGTTGTCAGAGCAAGTAAACTATGTTCCCTGCCTCAGATTAGGCCAGAAATCCCAACAGGCATTCAGTACTTAAATGGGACGGACGCTACGCTGAAAGAGTTTTGTGAATATCTAATAACCTGTTTGAATCTGACAGACTTTATTTTTACAAAACAATCTCTGTATAATCCCATTAGAGCTTGATTC
>NW_005842488.1:649931-690234 GCF_000455745.1 Alligator sinensis | reverse complement strand
TGCTGATAACTGAACCTCTTTAAGTACTGGATAGATTGCTCAGGTAATTTCTAAAACATTCTCATTTTGCAGTCCATATTTCAAGGTAAATTATTGCTCAGTTATTTGGACTGAAAATCCTATTACATGCTCTAAGCAGACAGAACTCACTTTTGTTCTGGCACCGAATACTACTGTCACAGCTCATTTGAGTAACAGAGAGACATAAACCCTCCAACACATTTCAACATCTTTTCCCAGTTTATGGCCAAGTTTGATTTATTGAGTGGCTTCTGCTATCTGGTTTGCATCTCCTGTTTATGCATTCACTACCAGTTTGGTCAACATCCATTTAAAAAGCAAACTCCATTTTCTAAATGTTGACATTTAATGAGGCTAAATTTTCATATCACTTGCTCCCATCTTCAACAAACTGGATTCAAAAGTTTGGCAAATCTACCCCTTACAAAGTCCAAAGGACTTGCGGTAATTATTTAATCTATTTTAAATGCAGTATAAAACCAATACACTAAACTTCTCCCTAAACTCCCTTTACACAGACAGATTGTTCTCTCTAACAGTTCAGTATCAGAATGTCTTCCAATGACATATCGAGAGGCTACAAAGTTTTGTCCATATTGGTTTAAAAACTTTCTATCTGAATAAAAAAAAATCACATCCTATTTCCAGTAAAGTCTGGGATGATACAGATAGGGCAAGGTTAGGCAGCTGATTTGCCATATTTTTCACAAATCACCCGGTTAATATGGAGCCAACGCAGTGTGATAATGCACTGCAAGTCTCTGTTCCATTTCTTATGAATCCTTTTTCCTGATTATACTTTGGAAGTCTCCTTTAGCTGACTTTTCCACAGGCTTAGACCATCAGTGCCTGAGACTGAGAGATTTCTTAGCCCCTGGACTTTCTGGGGGCTTTGGCTAATTAACATGCAGTCAATCGCCGCGTGCTCTGCGATCCGTACCTGTCCATCTGTGAACTGGCTGAACTGCTGCTGTCCTTGCTGGACTTCTGTCTGTGTGATCTACAATAAAAAGACACCAATCATCACTAAGAGCATTTTATTAACTCCTTGTAGGGTTGACAACAGTATTTTGTCCTCCCTTTCACTGGAGTTTTGCCAGATGCTTTTAAATTAAGCCTTACAATGTGATAAAGCACCACAAGAGTTTATATAGCTTGCCCGGAGTCACGTATCAGCAAGTCAATGGCAGACCAAAGAGATCTAAGTCTCATCTCTCAAGTACTTATCTTTCTGTGCTGTTTCACTCTCCTGTACAAGTTCTAAGCAATATCAGTTTAAACAAAAGAAATGAAACCACACATAAAATAGCATAACACTGAATGCTAATTGAGAATAAAGGGCATGACAGGATTCAATAATTCAAAACAAAACATAAGCAACTCCACTTTTACTTTCATAAGCACTGCACAGACTTGCAGATCAGAGAGGGGAGAGGTAACAGTTCTTCCATTCTTTAAAGGTGGATAAAAATCATGTTTTAGTGACAGCTGTGTGACAAGAATATGAAACAGCCTGACACAGGCATTGATCGGAGCAGTGCTGTTCCCACTGAAAGCCTAGGATAGTGGTTTTCAAACTTCTTTGGCCACATACCCCTTTACCTGCAAAAATATTGCTGCTTGTACCCACAACATCTGATGGGTCTCGGCATCTTCATTCCTTAGGCAGAGTGCCAATACCGAAATCTCAAGCGGCAGCATCATTACTAAAATTGAGGCACAAACCCCCTAGCAAAGCTCTTCCTGCCCACGAGAATACGTGTACCCCTGTTTGAAAAACCACTGCTCCAGAGAAAGAAATGGAAGGACGAGGCAGTTGTAATACAGGAGATGGGTTATAGGTTAACACCTGATGCACACCCAATGTGGGCTAATAACCAAGTCAATGATGGGTTGCAAAAGAAAGAGATTATATCTACATCTCTAGCTCTATATATCGATATTAGTTTCATGTGAGGCACTGGGCCAGCTATCCATTTTACATGTGTGAAATGGATATACTTATGGTTTTTCAGACAAAGCCAAAATGGACATACCTACTGAAACGCAAATGAGTTTAAGAGTTAACATCAGGCCCTTAGTACAGGAGTACATACCTGCTGTGCATTAGTTGCAAGTGTCTGGATCTGTCCCTGGACCACCTGGGTGCCCGACACAGGCTGAGCTAAGCGGATGTACTGCAGCTGGCCAGCATTCAACTGAACCTAGGAACAAGTGGGAGTGGGGTAGGGAAGAAAAATTAAACAGACACTGTGTAACCTGAAACACACAAACTTGCCTTCTTGTTTCCACAACAGAAACCACGGTAATAGAACATATTTGGAGGGCTGAACTGATTAGCACTCTAAATGAATAGTTACATGGATCTTGTCAAAGAAAATAAGAGAAACTTCAAATTATTTTAATTAAACCTGAAATAGCCACTGTAGCATGCCTTTTCTACAAGGTAAAAGACCTCTGGAGGCAAGGGCATATACTTTTCATGTCAAGTATGATGACTGATCAAGTTAATTCTTTTGCATATAAATGACTCCTACAAAACAAGAAAACTGCTATCAGAGATGGTTGCAAATAATGATGCTATTATATTATTTTCATCTTTTTTGTATGTTTGATGACGTTTCATCTTCTTGAGAAGGAGGGAACAGCACGGACATGAATCAGGAATATTGCAAGGAAATGACATCCAAGTTTTTAACACAGAACATTCCCACAGGACTTTACTCCTGACCTAACTGAGGCTGGTATATGGTCTGCATCAATATTACTACTAAAAACATAACTTTTTCCACTGACTGACTTGTGAATATTTAAATTAATTCCCTTGTGGTTAATTTGCTATATACAAGTGCATTTTATATTTCCTTTGAAATAGGGTTAAGAAAATTTGGATTCACTAGGGAAGCTTGGAAGCTTTTGGAACAAGAATTATTGGTCTTGGAATCTATACAAACACTACAGCTTTCACCAGTTTTGTCTAGGAGCTCCAATATTGGCCTCTAAGTAATAACCTCCACAGCAGTTAAAGGCTCCACATGAGCATAAACATTTCACAGAATCAGAGAAAACGAAGGTTAGAAGGGAGCTCAGGAGGTCACATCTAGTCCAACCCCCTGCTCCAAGCAAGACCATCCCCAACTAGATCCCAGCCAAGGCTTTGCCCAGCTGGGTCTTAAAAACCTCCAAGGATGGAGATTTTGCAACCCCTCCGGGTAACCTGTTCCAGTGCTTTACTACCCTCCTCGTAAGAAAGTTCTTCCTAATATCTAACCTCAACTTCCCTTGCTGCAACTTGAGCCCATTGCTCCTTGTTCTGTCATCTGCCACTGCTGAGAACAGTCCAGCTCCATCCTCTTTGCAACCCCCCTGCATGGAGTTGAAGGCTGCTATTAAATCCCCCTCGGTCTAACTATTTTCATTGCCCTGTGCTGGTCTCTCTCCAATCTATCGACATCCTTTCTGTGTGGGGGGAAGAACTGGAAATAGTTCTCTAGATATTTCAGTAAAGATATTTAGATGTTAAACTACAGTACTAACATAATGGGTAAAACAGAAGTAGCATACTCATAATGTGCTTTTGAGTCTTCAAAAAAAAGGGACGAATGCTCTGAAATCCAGCAAACATGAACATCTCAAAATGTTAATGCTCAGTTATTGAGTTTTGAAAGCAAAACTACTCTGGCTTGTCCATCCACCTTCCCTCAAAGCCGAAGAAAAAAATGGAGCCATTTTGTGACACAGGGGATGACACCAAGCATAGAAAATAATAATGCAGATTTTTTTTTCTACCAGAAAGTTATAAATATGTGAAAACCGGAGCAAGCGGGTTCTGAGGAACATCTCAAACTTAACACAGAGAGTGCTACAAGTTTTATAGTATTCGTTTTTATGTATATGTTGCAAGAGACAGGATGTGACTTAACTGAGCCCTGGAGGAAATCAGTGTCGAAAATGAGCCATTAAAAGGAAGGCACCGAAATCAAATAGGGTGATCCAGAAAAGCAGGATAGCAAAAGTGGTATAACAACCATGCTGCAGATGGCATAACTGAAGGCCCTGTTTAAAAAAAATCTCATGATGAGGAGCTTCACTTCGTCTTTGGAAGATGGCAGAGACCTGCTCCTCAGCGCTTGAGACGGTGCACTCCAGTGATCCCAATAGGGTACAACAGCATACTATTGGGATGCTGGAGGATTATTGCATAATGGCCATTCTTGATTAACTAGCAGGGAATGAGTCTGGTGAGGGATGGCAGTCGATCTCTTCGTGGTGTTGAGGATGGACCTTAGAGGACAGTGTTCTATATTTGAAGGTATACAGAACACATCATTGGCAATGATAAAGAGGAGTATGAATCCTCTAGAGCAAAGTGTATGGTGCTCTGAGCACCAGAGACTTTACTAATGCCAGTTCTTTGGCACAAACGATGTCAGGTAAGCAACACAACTTCACTGGTTTGCTTATCTGCTCAGCTGGACATCAGGGGATACTGGCTTTTTACACAAGCAGAATGCTGGAGCTTATTTCCTGATGGTGTACTGAGATCCACGTGGATTATTGCAGAAGAGAATGCACTAGCCTTGTCTCTTACATTACCCTACAGAAAGTGATAGGCAGCACATTACTCAGTCTCAGTACGTGTGATCCTTCTAAATAGGAAAGAACCTATTACGTCCACCTCTTAGGAGAGTCAGTTCACTGCAGCACACGCAGGGGTCAAAGCCTGTAGGTTTCAAATCTACCGTGTAAACAGCCCTGAACATGAGTATCTACTGAGCAATATTCAGTCCAGATAAGATGCAGAACAGAGCGGTCAGATGTCAAAAGAATCAGAACAACACTGAATTTGTTTTAAGCTTGATGCTGCGATCCCAAAAACTAGCAGGTCGGGCACTTAGTAATTTGGCTTGCATCTATAGACAAGTGGAAGCAGCTGAAGGAGGGTCGAGTTGAGATGCCTTTTAGGCCCCTGCGAAAGGAAGAGTATGAAAAGCCAGAGGGAACACGTCCCTACAAACACTGCATCTCAGGTCTCTATCCTTTTGCGTACAAGGCAAGCTCCCACCAGAGATCCACATATATGGGGGATCAACAATAATTTTCAGTGAAACACTGCAAAAGCCATGTATTGCAGCGTCGCGCAGATTCCCTCATCTCTTGGCAGGATCTCACAAGTCCCTTCCCTGCAGGGAATTTTGCTCTTCACATGTCTCTACTGAATACCAAGTTTCAGCAATCAAACAGTTGTTTCAACTAAACTGGAGTCATATTAGTAAGCACAACTATAATAAAACAAGCTCACTAGCATAAAGGATCTCTTTCCCAAGCAATTTTAAGAACAAACCCTTTGGAGAGACATGCATATGGAAAGGAAACCAAGAGTGTGTGTAGAAGAAACACAGAGAACAGGGAACATTATGTGCATTTTATATGAGCATAATTCTAGGAAGGCTGTTTTTACTGAGTGCTCTAAACTCCTATAGATCACATGGCCTCTAATTGAGCAGAGCATGAATAACACTTCGTAAGTAAAAGATGCTCCTGGGGGGAGAGAGAGCAGAGAAGGGGGGTGCTACATTTGGCATGAAACATATTTCCTTTCTGCCCTACACTTTAAGCCAAGTAGTTGAGAACTGAAAGAAAGGGGAAAGAGCTGGGAACTCAACCTCAAAACACTCAAAATCTAAATTATTAATCTTTCTACAATGCTGCGTCAAGGCAGGGATGTTTACTAAAACAAAACTAGGCTGAAGCTTTGCTCATCCTGACAAGTGGGACTGATCCTTCTGTGGTCACAGTTCTCACCACAGCTGTACAAAAGCCTCAGTAAATGAAGCCAAAGGCAATTAGAAACGGTTCTCTTGGTCATCGAGTCTAACCCTGTATGTTGGTGTTCAAACACACAGAGCTGGAAGATTTTCTAGGAGCATGAAATTTTCCAGACAAGAACTTTGTTGTGATTAGAGCCTACAGAGAGGGAAAAAAAATGACATCCATTTGACCTATAGGCTTATTTAGGACAAATGCCAGAATTTTACTTCTGTTCTTAGTGTTTAGAGACCAAATGCTGAGGACTACAGCCAGGCCTATGGTAATATGAAAGCCTAATAATTAAAATAAAAGCATTTTCTGCTCCTTTAGAACTTTCCCTCTAGTAATCTGAAAACATTTTACAAGATGTGCTGTGAAAGTCAGGGTTAATTGTTGTGGCAGTGCCACAGACAGCACCTGTCTCATGGTCAGGTGCAGAATCAAGCAAACAGAGGTAAAATATGCCTTGGTGAGGACCCTGTTGGTAGTACAAACTTATGCGGCAAGTGCATAAATGCATATGTTGTAAAGATTTATTTACAGCTTCCTAAACATGCTTAATTATTTTCCCCCAGTAAAAAAAAGTCTGAATGAAGTTATATTTTTTTTCTCTGTGCCACATATCAGATTCATACACTTTTTCTCTAGTGGGAAGAGGGGCCAAAAAATACCACTCAATACATTTCCTCTCTCACCATCAGAGTACACAGATGCCTGGTCCTATAACAGTGCTGACAGAACAGAGTTTGACCCAGGACCTTAGACTGTTCTGTGTTCTCTGGTAGAGCCTTACCGGTATTTGCTGGATTTCTCCAGTGTTGGTGATGATCTGCTGCATGACTTGCATAGTCTGCCCAGTTCCACTCTGAGCCTGCTGCGTTTGTCCTTGGGGCTGTGCCTGGACAATCTGTACCTGCTGACCCTCGCCAACCTGCATGGTCACTGGGGTAGTCTGCAATCAAAGACAGGAAGGAACGCTGACCGCCTGGTCTGAGAGGAAGCAGAACCTCAGAGGTCTAAAGCCAGTAACAAGGGTTTATTTTATAAACCCCGGTGCTGATGCTTAAAATGTGGCCTACTTCCATGCTGTAAAAAGCTAGCAGAGAATATCTCCAGGATTCTAAATCTATTGCTGCCAAGAAACAGAAAGTGGTAATTTTAGATTTCAACAAAATCTACACAGTTTAATACTAAACCTTATCTGCAGATGTGAACATGCATTTTTGCTATTACTTAAGATCCCTCTCAGGTGCTTACCTGGCCCTCATTACTGTCGTACCTGGACACCTTACAGTCCAATGTATTATCCTCACAACACCCATGCCAGCAACGTGCTATTCTGCCCGTTTTACAGATGGGGGAAGTGAACCACAAGGAGGCTACGTGACTTGGCAAATACCACACAGGAAGCCTGGGGCACAGCAAGGACGTGAAGCCAGGTCTCTCAATTCCGGAGTTAGACACTGGAATAATCACTGGAATGTCTTTCCTCCAAAAAAGATGCTTGTACGGACAAAAAAAAGCTACACTGGTACCTAGAACACCAGAAACACAGCAACAAACTTTTACTAAACACAGAGAAACTAGGCTGGCTCCATGTTCTCTCTTCAACTGCCCACCCATGTCATACATACTATATTTTATTTTCAAAGTGTCAGCAGCTACTTTCCAGCTTTAGAATGTGTTTATAAACAGGGGTAAGAATAAAAGCCAGTAAAGCTGTGAGATATACATGATTGACAGTGCCCATTCAAGGACAAAAATGCATTACAGCTTCACTTCTGAATGCAAGTGGCAGAATCTGTCACACAGCTGCCCTCACTCGCTTTGGAATAAGGGATCAGCTTACTCCTGTGAAGCAACAGACCGACATGTGTTTTTGAAAATATGGGAACATCATTCTCCTATTAATGAGGCTCGTATAAATGCTTTAATTATCTCTGCTTCAGTGCAAAGCATGCGACTTACATTGTACACAGTCTGTCCATAGAGTTCCAGGTCTCCCAGACCATTTTACAATAAGCAGCTGAGATGAATACAGAACTATGACATTAAAAGCGGTTTATCCTTTGAATCTGGGAGGTGATGGACAGTGCTACGTTTTCTAGAGACTTTCAGCCACATCAAAAAAACCCCAGTTCTCTGCTGTTGTTGGGAGATGTTACTTGCTGGGAGTTCTGGTTAACTGGAGGCACCTCTCCCTTCACAAGTTACACAATACATAATTTATTTGGATAGCTAAATTTTTTAAGTGGCAGGATGATTTTGTAAAACCTCATGAAAACAAAACCAGTGCATGCAATCTATTTTTAAAATACATAAAGGATGTACCTGTTTCTTTAGCGACTCCCTAGAGGAGATATACTAGGCAGCCTATGGTTATCCTACAGTCCTTTTTTTATTAGGACAAAATTCTGCATTAACAAAGGGATGATTAAGTGACCAAACAGCTAATTCCCCACCACAACGGTGCATGAAAAATATAGAACTTGATTTTGGAAGAAATGAAAACGCTCTTTGTTGTAGCCTTGCTTGCTCTCATTCAGGAGTTGCACGATGACCTTAAATTGAGACATTACAATACAGTTTGCCCATAATATGGCAATAGCTTTCCTAGTGAATGGCTAGGAAGTAATTAGTTGCAGAGTGTGTCAGGTAAGAAATACAGCACCTGCCAAATACACATGCTATATTTTTTTCTACATACTGCAGATCCAGGCCATTCAACTTGGGAGTGGCTGGAGGCTTCCTGGGCTGCACACTGCATGCCCCTCTCCCCCCAACAACATCTCCAGATTCCTCCAACTCTCCCAGCCACAGGCTCCCTTAGACCCACAGGCTGCTCTGCCTGGCCTCCAGGGACAAGGGCAGGAAGCAGAAGCTGGAGGAGGTAAGGGGAGCCTGGAGGCTCTGGTAGCAGCAGCAGGACAGTAATGGCAGGAGTGGCACTCAGTCCCAAGCCTGAAGACCACAGGTTATCCCTTTGAGGACCGTACATGACCTATGGGCCACCAACTGGACAGCCTTGGTGTAGATCAAGGAAATCTAGGATTTAACTGGCTATGAAAAAATCACAAATCCCTCAAGCTGTGTTTGCTCACTGACCTGCCCCTGCTGAGGCTGAGCAATGATTATCTGTCCTGGTTGGATGGTAGTTGTAGATGTGGTGGTCTGTTGTCCTTGCTGTTGCCCTTGTACCTGTACTGCAGCAGGCTGCTGAGCAAGAGTGAAATAGTACTGGACAGGTTCGGCTGGAGTCACAGCCTGACGCACTTCTTCCTGCAGCACGAGAGGAAAAAGGTAAGGAGAAAAGAATATTAAACTACAAAAGTCTATCATCCTTATAAACATGCTCAGCGCAACAGAATCCTTAATGTTAGGTTCTCAATGGTTTAAGCCAGAGGAAAGTGAATTCAAAACCTGCCCCATAATGATAAATCAAAATGGAAATAATGGGTTTCCACAGACTTTTATTGAGCTACACAAAATCAAAGCATTTCAGACTTCTGAATGCAAAGTAATCACCCATTTCATTATGGGAAGCAAATGAGCAAACAATTACCACAGTTAAAAAGCATGCAACTGCAGTGCTTGTCAGTAAATTCCATCAAGGCCTGTTATCTCAGCACAGAACTAATTGCAATTGCACCAGGAAGAGACTTACAAAGACTGTCTCTCTGAAGCCTGCTCTTTAGCTTGTATGCAGAACAGTCTTAATCTAGCTCTTGCTGTTAAACCACTGGAAGTAAAAACCACAAACCTGATCTATATGCCAATGGATCTGGGAACAGAAGTTTTCCAGAACTGGAATGATTCTGACAAGCATTGCTATTGCACACTATCTGATTCCGGTGGGGGGGCATTGAAGAACCTCAACATTTATTATATCAAAGACCTAAAGATCCTGCTATAATTCTTTGTTACAGGTGCAGGAAATGCTGCAGCTTTTTCCTGTTCAGGTTTATCTAACCATGGCTTTGGGAACATTGAAACCATGCTGGTTAATGGTATTTCAGCTGACAAAGTGAAACGTTTGGCTATTACACTAGCCAGAGATGAACTTGCATTCAGGAAGCCACATTTCGGCTCCTAAGAAGCAGACTGTTCTTACACCTGGTAATGAATGCACTCCTCCAGATGTTCAGACCATGGCAGAAGGCGTAAACAACCCTCTCCCAGCCACCTTGAGTTCACAGCTGAGAGTGTAGGATGTTTACACATGCTACGGCATGGTAGATTCCAGATTACTAAAGCTTACTCAACTCCCCTGTATTAAACGCAGGCTCCCCATAAATCAGTATAAATTATAATTACTTATTTAGGATGCTAACATGAAACAATTTATATGCTCAAGAGAAACAAGATCAAGATATGGGTAGTTCAGATGGTGAGGGGTTTAGAAACGTGATACCTTTCCCTCCAAGCTGCCAGTTCAGTACATGCTCAAGCTGAAAGCAACTGAAAAAAATTCACCGGATGGCTTCTTAGTGGAGTAGGTAAAATGAGTGCAGTTCCCAGCAGACAGGTGCCTGCATCCCTGACACTAACTGGCACCTTTGTTGTCAGTTTGAACAGGGTTTAAAGACCGAATCGCCTCTAGAACCTGAGCTTCCCCTTCCCTCATATGAGCTGATTTCTTCAAAGGAAAGGTGAGACCATGCTGGCAAGGGATGATGTGGGGGAAAGCATGCAAAACTGCTGACTCGATACCCTTACAGCGTACGAAGGCAGCACTATCAAACCTGAATGTATTTATTTATACACAATGCAAAGCAGAGTCAGATCAGAGAAAAATCGAAGTGCAAGTGCACTCCACCCTCCCTAAACATTTATGCATATTTCTCCCTAAGAAAGCAAAAGAAACGTGTTAGCTGAGAAAGAAATAACTTCTGAGCTTGAATCTAGGAGTAAACAATACCACCCACCCTGTGGCAAGTACAGACCCAAACACCCAAGATTTATTTTTACACCCTTTCCTATGCGAGTGAATTCACTGGATTATTTTCACTCTGCTTCCTTGGGCTCTTTACAGCATAAACCCTCCATGCTATTCACAATGAAGTTAGAACGTATTCACTGCTGTTCTTGCTATTAGCAGAGTACACCGGTTAAAGTCACGTCTCTCTTCATCCAATCATGAAAAATCACGCAAAGGGAACAGTTGTAGCAGTTCTGGCACAGCAAGCTGCTCAGAGAGCCTGTTTCAAGGACTGCAGCACTCTGGATTCCTAATTAAGCTCTCGAACAAGAATTAAACCAACTCACCATCGTGCTAAAGCATGCAGTGCAGGTTAATGTTTCGCAGTGCTCCAGGCAGAAATGGCTTTAAAATATGAACCTGTTTAAACCAGGTTACATGGTATGATTTGAAGCCTTTTATATTCAGCCCATAGCTTGAGTTATCAGAGCAATATAACAGTGCATTTCTCCACCAACTCTTCCATGTAATCACCACTAACTTGTCAAATGATCTTAGCTGCAGTAGAGATAAAATAGAGATTGCAGCCTTAGCCAAAAATGCAAACTTTCATCCTTCAGGCAGCAACTTTGCAAAGTTGTTGAATAAGACTTGTGCTTTTCCACTAAAAATTCTTCCTCTACTTTATAAGTTATAATCACCCATCATAACTCTCCTGCTCCTGGAAAATGCATTTCTAGTTGATTCAGCATTGTTCACGGACATCTGCAGGTGTATCTGCAGCAGAGATTTTGCAAAGCCTATCTCAAAGCAAGCGCTGACGTGGTTCCACAGGTATTTGTGCTATGCAACCCAGAGGAGAAAGCTTTATTGTAGTGGATCACTGAGAAAGACTGACATGAACGTGTACAGTTACTGTTATTTGCTGTAACATACTACCAAAGTATTTTATATTTTGGATTAGATAAATAAATACTATTCTTACTGCATTCTTTTCATAAGAAATGTTAAACATGCAAGGCAACAACCCAATGTCCTTTAGGAATGGGGCTGGAGTATTATTACGTTTAAGGTGTTTTGCCTGTCCTACCTGAACAGAACTACAGAGTATTGTATAAAATCGAAGCCTGGGAGCATCAAACAGGAATACATCTGGGAGAGAGACCGACTTCCTCTCTGGGGCAATGACTGATTGTTCTCACTTACAGCCTAGTTATGCCTTTATGCTTAACTGGTTTTCCCAATTGTGTCAGGTCTCCTGAGATGCAGGCCCCCTCTCCACAAGTTAGTATTCTTAATTACTTCCATATTGCTGCTGTCTAGGGTGCTCCACTAAGAATCTGTTCCACTATTTTGGTAAATAATAGGTTATCTTTGGAGAAACTGTATTCTGTTTACTGATGTGGGGATAAGCGAGCAAGTCTTAGGGAAAGGAAGGAATGCACGTAATGCTTTCATATACGACATTCATCATGCGAGCTAGTATATTTAGACCACATAATTCCCAACAAATATGTACTGTAATAATTGGACTTTGCTGATTTTTATCTGCGTGTTTTTTCCCCCCATGAAGAATGCCTTCCAGTAAGTGGTACTCTATTACTACTCCATGTAGCATTTGGGAGTGAAGTGGGTGTTATAGACTTTCTTGTTCACTAGAAAGCCACAGGTTTCCAGAAATGACAGGGTATGTGATTGGGCCTATAGCAAGAAGTCATCAAAAAAAAAGGATAAATGTGTATTTTCTTCTTTTGAAGGGCCACTACCAACACCATGAAGACTTTGATAAAAGACGGTGCAAAACCAAAGATTAATATCAGTACTGAAAGTGCTGTTTTCTGCATCTGAAACAAAGATATTTTTTGTGTGTGAGCCAAATTTGAATTTGAAGGGAAACTTCACCGAGCTCAATGCACAACTGAACAATTCCTATGCAATATGGCTGCAGGGATTTATCCTTAAGCAAGCAGACTTTTCCAGAGGTGCTAGGGTAGTTGCTAGTGCAATAAATTCTAAATGCTACCTTGCGCTTTCCACAATTCAGAGGCAAACTCAAACCTTCACAAGTATCACAAAAGTGGTCCCAGCAGCAAGTAAAGCATTTGTTATAGTACCTACAGAGTGCTGGACCCAAATTACCCAGAGAGGAAGAGATCGCTTCAGCTTTGCACACTTTAAAGAAGTCAAGAGTTCAGGAACTTCCGATTCCAGGAGTTACTGAACAAAGTCTCGTCTTGCAACTCTAGATAAGTTCTAGAAGGCTATAAGCTACTGGATGTTAACCCACCTTTAATTAAGTCTACCATGCAGCTAGCAGTGAAAGAGGTACAGCAGTCTGACCACAGAAATGAGATGAACAGCTATCTAACTGAACAGGTTATTTTAAACAGCAGGGGAAATTATAAACCTTGTAGATAACATGTGATGAACTGGCCTAGCAGAAAGCTAGATCTGTTACTCTGTTCCTTCAGAGGTAATGAAACTAGGCTTTACCCTGAACCTGGTCCATTTTTTGGCACGGTCTCAAGAAAGGCAGAGAAACAAGGACTCTTAAAGCACAAACCTGTTAAAAGTTTCAAAGCACACCTGGTACTCGGATGACTGTGGCAGCCTGCCGCTGTAAACATCCGACTGAAAGCTCCTTCTAGCACCTTACAGCTTCCAGTCAAGGATGTTTACAGTAGCATCGACTGCCCAGGAAGATGCAGGTTGTGGTACTTGTATGGGAAGCAATGTTTCCTTCTTATCCACCAGACAAAATGCAAGAGGTGGATGGGTTTCTAGACATTCTTGCATTTGTAATGTTAACAACATTTTTTATATATCATCTTTATTAACAATCTTGTCCCTCAGCCACGATGACAAAGTCGGTTTCATACAAATTTCCAATTTAAAAAGAATTGTTACTGCAAAATGCCAATAGCTTAAATTTTCTATAATCTAACTCAGTGAGCGCTGACCTTTCTGGCAGGCATGCCACAAATTAGCCCTGCACCCTCCCTGGGTGCCAATCCAATCTCCTTCCTCTGCCTGATCCACTGCTTTGCTTTATGCCCTATTTGCTGTTGTGTTTGATCTGCCTTGTGCCACACACAGAGGCTGCCTGGGCTACTTGTGGCATACATGCTACAGGTTGGCCACCCCTGATCTAACTCGTGCTGCCAGTTGGACATTTGGATGAGGAAATGCCAAAAGAAAAAAAATTGTTATTTTATTTATATATATACACACACACACACACACACACACACACACACACACTAATATATTACACACACACACATATATATCACACACACACACACACACACACACACACACTAATATATTACACACACACACTAATATATTACACACACACACATATAAAAAGTATTGTTTGGGTCAAAATCTATATGTGTGGCTCCAACACACTAGTTTTCATCATTAAATTAAAAAGCTTAACATGGGGACTGGTATTGTTACCCACATTTTACAACATGGAGAAATGGAAACACAGAGGCAATGAAATGATTGGTCTGAAATTTCTCAGCAGGCAGAGAATACAGCTGGGAATAGAAGTCTGGTATCCCAAATTCCTGCCCAGTGCTCTTGCCACCTATGTGAGCAGTCATTATGGCCCTTTAAAACAGAGCAATTACAAATACTGAAGAAGAAATGTTTCATGAAACAGATTCATGAGCTTCAGCGGTGGAAAAAAACGATGGACTTTGAACACACATATTTTTTCTTCTCTATGCAAGCAAATACTGGGTGCAACCATATGCAGCCACACGCTTGTTACTTACATGTCTGTAAGCGCCGTAATGACAATCACATGTTCTGTTTTATGCAATTTTTGTTGGAGCTTTCAGTACTTAACACACACACGCTATAACTCCGGTTTCTAACTTGGGCTCAATTATGCGTCTCAGAGGCAAATGGCAACAGCAGTCACCACCAGTATTTACCACACTGACAATAGAAAACACAAAAGATCCAAGAAGCTGAAATACATTAAATGCTGCAAGCCAGCAGATAAATGTATTTTACTTACATTTGAAGCTCACCTCATAAAGGCAGAAACTCCCGCAGTGAAAATTCACCCATATACATAAAAGAATAGCAGTAACAGTGTTCTTTTCTCACCTGGCGTTTTGGAGGCTTCAGTTCATCTCTTGGAACAATATCAATGAGAAAGTCGAATTGATCGAATTTGGTAATTGCCATGGCTATGTCATTCCTCTGCAACAAAACACAAATGGAAATAATTGTAGCTGCCAGAGTCGATAACCCTGATTTTCCTGAATGACTCTGGTGCACACATGCAGGGCGTTGCTCCCTTTGCAGCATCTGTGGGTTGAGCGCACTAAAAACACAAGCAGGACCTTCCTGCATTCCTTCATTTCATTTAAATCATTTGTGATTAAAAAAATATTCCCTGTGCCTATCTTCCTATCCCTCTAATTTCCTTCAACTCCTCCACTTCCTCTGTCATGCCAGGGGCCTACTTCCCATTTTCCCTCCCCATGACAGGTCTTGATGTGCCCACCTTCCTTCCAACCCAGCCCTAGAATTCTCTCTTTCTCTGCCAGGGCATGTGTGCTGTTACTGCCTTCTCCCTTACCTGTACCCTCTCTGTTTGCTCTGCTCATTCCAGGGGATTTGTGCCCCCTCCTTCCTTCCTCTGCCATATTTACTTGAATCCAAGATGAGGTCACCCCCCAATGGCGGAGGGAAAACCACTCATCTTAGATTCAAGTACAGGATGGGGGCAAGCAGTGCCCATGGCTCCAGGTAGGCCCGGGCCAGAGCTGCCACCTGCCCCAGACCATGGGAAGCTTGCGCAGCATGGTAAGGGGCCTATGATGGGAGAGGGTGCACTGAACCACAGCAACTCCCTTGCCATTCTGTACTCCCCCTTACTTCACGCATGCTGAACAGTGATACAGGGATATTGTTATTTTGGAAGATATCCGTGGCTACCCTTAACCAGTTCCTTTAGCTATCAACAATTAAAGGTGCCTGCAGTTGTAGATTTGCTAAACAGGGGACAAAGGCTGTAAATGCCTCATTTTCTCGCTTCTGGTCCTTGATATTCCTCGCAAATCAATTGGATTCTGCCCACTGACACGTGGAATGTTCCCAGGAACTCTGGACTAGATCTGGCGTGCTAGCTATATCAAGTCAAATCACACTCAAAGGCAGAATCAGAGAAATAGCAGAGGCTAGCCAGGGCACTGCAAGCTTGGCCAGCTAGCTATAAGTACATTATTCTGAGACCCTGCAACACAACAAAGCAAGAGGCAAATTAGTAACAGATCAACAGCTTGTGTGTACTCAGAAAAAGCTCTGAATACAATCTTCATTCCACTATTTCACTCCTTTTTATCTAGTAATGCAGAAAAAGTTTAGTTTCAAGATAAAAAAGCAAACTTGACAACCATTTTTGTATGCAATAAAGATCACCACAAACTGGATAGTACTTTTAACTTTTTACTTGGACCTCAGAAACCCCAGGCTGATGGACTACAGTCCTTCTTCTGCAATACTCTTGATGCTGTAAAATTCAGTCTTTTAATAGGTTTCTATTTAACGGCTCCTACAGATTTACTAGTGTGCACTTTTTAAGTATACTAATTGCCACGTAAGTTAAGTGGATACTATATAGTAGCCATTATGGAACCAAATATCTGTACTTAAACTATCTATCTCACTACTGCATTGGGCTAACACTTAATGAGGCAAGCATCAATACTATTAACAACCTCCAACAGTTGTTTTTGGGGCAAGTAAGAGACTACTCTTGCTAGTTACTTTTTGAGCCAAATCCAGTGCAAGTGCAAATGAATCACTAATTTACAAGGTGAATTTAGTTTGATTATATTCCATATTCTCTCAAGGGGGTAGTGTTGTGACATCATAAAGAGGAATTAGAAACATAAAGAGAACAAGGTTTACAGCAACAGCCTGGAGATTGCTTAAAATATTTTAGAGTGGAAGAATACATAACCAGGGGGAGAGGTGGGATGGCAGGGGCAGGGAGGGAGGGTGAGTGAAATAGAAAGAATTAACTGGGAATTACAGGGTCTTATTTGGAGAGAAGCATCCCAATTAACATTAAAGGAACAGACTTAGCATGCAGGACGGCAATGGAGATGGTTACGAGAAAGCATGCAGAACAAAAAGATAAGATCTAGACTCAGCAGACTAAATGCATCAGAAGAAAAAACCATGAAGGAGAAAAGAGCCCAAGGCAACTGTGAGAGGCTGTTGGAAATGACATTATCCCCTAAAAATTACTAGTACTTATCACCTTAGATGGCGATAGGGCTATACACTACTTGAAGAGTAACCATAAGATTAGTGTCACATCAGGATAGTGAGAATCTGAACCGACAAGAGTTAGGTTGCAGTCCATCATTGCTGGAGAGCACTAGGTCAAGTCCTGACAAAGCTCAAGGGCAAAAGCAGCTGATTTTTTTCTTTTTTTTTAAAAGAAAGTATGTATTTGTGCATAAAAAACTGCTGAAATGCATGGATGGAAAGTAGCCAAACCTGTACACCATCTTTAGAAAGAGTGGGGTTGATTTCAAGAGTTTACACAAAAAAGGGGAGATCCTATTTCAACACTAGGAGAAGTGAAGGAAATTTACTGAAGCTAGAGACTTCTACATGTGATAAGCACAACGTGATTGAGTTAAAAATACCTGCATTTTTTCCTGTTAGCTAGGAGAACAAATTAGAAGGGTTATCAGGCCTCACACTTCAGGTTATCTGAAGCATTTGAGGCATGTATCATCTTGGCATTTAAGTACTTAACAATGGTCATGAAGAAAGAGTGCGAGAAAGACATTTTCTTCTCTTTTCCCCAGGCAGTGTATATTTTAAGGAACATCTTCTCTGGAAAAAGATATATTCTTGTATTTTTTTTTAACAGTCAGGCCTGGGTTCAATCTAATTTCCTCTGCCATGGACTTCCATAACTCAGGTCCACTAAGAATGCTTTGATAAGCTAAAGCTGTGTTTCTCCAACTGCGCAGTCCACATGGAAAGCAGCTGTTTTGCAATGGCAGCTGCTGTGGAGGGGGAGGTAGTCCTAAAGATAACAAGGCCTCAATTAACTCAGGTCCTTAAAGATTAGGATCAGGATTTTTAAACTGATTCTGAAACAAACAAGGAGTTACTGGACTTTGAAATACATTAGTGTGAAATTCTTGTGCTGGCTCTTGTTGCTTAAGAGAGTGCTGTTTGCATTTAGTAAATCATGAGACTTCATTTGCTGAAGATGTTCAAGCTCAGGCAGAGTAAGCTTCATTAGCCTAACCTGGCAGCAATGGAAAGGCAGAATCAGAGTGGCTAGATGCACTTCCAAGAGAATGGAAGTTTTGGTTTGAAACTAGATGCCACTTTTTACCATCGTGGCAATTTGCCTGTCAAAGTGAAGCAAGGAATCCAGCATGGCTCCAGTGTCACACAATTATCTGTGGTTTGAGGCCTGGAGTGATGATAATTAATGCACACAACACCGGTTATCCCTAGGGACATGTTAGAGGGACCTCTGGCTTAGTTTTGTGTGGGACAATTCTTAGGTTTCTATCTTTACAGAGTTTTGCTATTCCCTCTGATTGTGCATTATCCTAACTTTGCTTGTGTTAGGCACATTACTGAAAGAATGCAATCTACATTGCACGGTGCAGGGGGCATTCCTGCTTGATGCAGGAGGCTGGACCCAATGATCTTCCAAGGTCCCTTCTGGCCTTACAATCTATGAATATGAATACAGGTGAAGACTGAGGAAGTGAGGGGTTCCAAAACAACTACACAGACCACAATTTACTAGCTAACTGCTATAAAAGCAGAGAAAGGAAACCCAAGAATGAAAGCACAGTTGAAGAAGTGCGGTTGTACGCATAACGAGGTCTTGATACACCATAAATATCAGACTATAAAAAGATGAATATATACCCATTAAAGGTGGGTGCACATTTAGAAAGTAAAGGGCCAGAAAAGAAGCATGGCAGCTCAAGACCAAGTAGGATTAGCTTTGCCATTACCTGCAGTGTCCTGCGTTTGTTGTCTTCAGTGTGTATCCATGCCCGTAACGTCAATTCTGTTATGAATATTTGAGCAGCCTTGGCAAACAGCACAGGAGCTTCAGCACTAATCATCTGCAATGAGAAAAACACATTTTATTCATTCATCAATAAGTGTGCTACTGTACTACAGAAACCCTGGAATTCCAGGTTTTGTAGTATTAACAAATAGTCTGTGTGTGACTAACACAGCAATCTGGAAGTTTTAGGGGATTTCCACATTCGGAGCTTCTCACTGAAAGATCTGAAAATCCAAAGGGCTTCTAGTTTCAAACTTAGCACAGGAATAGGAGGACTGGTCAGCTGCAATTCTCCTTGAAAGAGCATTTAATAAAGCAGCATCAGTTTCATTGCTCAGCTTGCTGGATTACTATATGTCAACACAAAAAGTTTTATTCAGTCTGTCTCAATCTTCCAAGAACACAACTGGAATTGAAACACCACAAATAATTCATATGGTGGACAGGCTTCTTGTCACAGACTGATAGGTTCCTTCTTTCACTCTGATGGAAAATCCATAACAGAGTTCACACTTTCCTCAGACCGATTTATCATGCACAATACAATAGGCATTGTGGAAATTTTGGTTATGACTGACATTTTGGGGCCAAGTTTCAGAAGCCACGGAACACTGTGCTCACAAAGCCCTTAACTTGCAGTTGCAAGTGGTATTTGGTATATGTAAAACTGGGTAGTCAGTCATCTACCAGCTTTGCACGGCAAAAATTCTGCACATGAAGAGAATGGCAGAAATTCAGAGGTTACATTGAGGCCTTTTCTCAAAATCTGGTCCTTACAGTTAGAGACTATTAACAGTATTTATTTAGGAAGTCACTTTCATATTAATGAGTGCAGCATAAAACACAGCAACCCGCACCGAGCTCCATTTTCTTAGTTGTATACAGCTCAAATTCCCTTTCTATTAAAGGGTTCTGCTTCACTTTATCTAGCTTTGCATTAAACTTATTTCCCAGGATAATCTCCTCCTTACTAAATGAAAGCCACTGATCTTTTGTTTTCCATCTCGCTTTTACCTTCATTATATTGGATTTGGCATTAATTTGGGTAAGGCAGTGAACTGGGACTCAAGAGGTTTGGTTTCAATCTGGTTCAAAGCTGAAAAGAATGATTCCTTTGTACAGATGGACAAAGAACACACCTTTTTATGGAGCTTATTTAAATGTTAAAGATTCTCTTAACCTACAGGTGGTATTCATTAGAAGAGTGCAAGTCATTTAGTCCTTGGAAGTTAGCATCTCAGAGACCTCTAGTGTAAAAGCAAAAAGATCTCTAGCTGTCTAATCAGAAAAGATCATAATATTTACTGTCATTTTGTTTTTCCTATTATGCAAGACGAAACATCATTTTTACTCACCAGCTCTACGTATAACTTCCTGCGCATATGGGAGACTGCAGCATTCTCCTGTCACATGCTGAATATTGATTTTTCATTTTTAAAGATTTCAGAGTTTCAGACCTAAAACTTACGTCAGAGACCATCCTTCCTAAATCATTTAACATGCTTAAGTTTTAGGCTAATAATTGAAACATTTTAACTGTCAGGCATTTTTAAGAAGATGTCAATATGTTTGCATTAGTTTTGCAAAAATGAAAACCACAAACACAAAAAGAGGATTGGAAAAGTGACAGACAACACCAGGACACTAGCAGAACTAGGAAAACTCCAAAAAATGCCTGGGCAGGACACACGGATGGATGGGACTCGCAACTGAAAAGCATCAGGAAGTCTATTTTCAAAACATTACATGTTTTTGCCCAGGCTTTACAGTCTAGGTGAATAATAAAAAATGTCATCCAATTTAATTTGATGAGCACTGTGAAATTCATCAAGTATGTAGCAAAATTAACAATGTTAGCCTCCATGCTGGTGGTTTTGGAGCTGTCCATGCGTCTAGGGCAAGAGTGTCAAACACCCAGGCCAGATCCGGCCCTCAGAGCCATGTGATCCAGTTCACAGAGCTCCTGGAAAGGCTGAGAATTTGAGGCCTGGACCCACAGCTGAAACCTGGGATATCTTTCAGAAGTGGTATTGTAAGCAACAGCTACATTAATCCTAGCAGCTCCCTGACACCCTTACCCCACCACTGCTGTTCATCCCACCACTGGAGGTGGGTTCAGATCTGGCCCGTGGCAAAATGAGTTTGACATCTAGTGCATTCTGAGCATTTTTTTCTATGTGGAAAGAAATAATCATCTCTTACGTGTTGTGAGGAAGGCTGGTCTATAGGTTACGGCAAGGAATTTGGGATTCAGTTCAGAAGCTATCATACCTCCCAGTTTAACCTCTGCCAAGTCGCATTCCATGTCTCTGCTCCCCATGCGCTGTTACATTCCTCGCAGGGTGTTTTACAGATCAATTTGTTGACATTTGTTAAGCACTCTGATACTAACAGACAAGGGAGCTTGCCATGTAAAGTACGTAGACAGGTTTGTATTAAACAGCTACTTTATTTTGAAAGATAAATATTTAAACACAATTTTAGAGCACTTCTCAAAAAACACACTCCAGTTTCCACAGGAGGCCTTTCATACCGACATCAGCTTAATTGTTCTATACTAGCTGATGCTGCATTTTAATTCTTTAAGTTTTCAAACAGACTTGTTCAATAATGTTTTTTAATTAAATGTTGTACTCCAGGGATTGAAAGCTATGCTGCTCATTTAAAGTGTTTGTAACTGCATGTTTTGTTTCACAATGTAAAGGAGAAAGCAAGAACTTACCTTCACATCTTCATCCAGTTTCATAATCTTCTTAATACGAGCCAGTGGGAGCTCCTGTACTCTGAAGTCTTTCTGTGGAGAACAACAGGAATATGATTTATTAAATCTCAAACAACACATAATTCAAAGTAAAGGTAGCACAGAAGTGGAACTACAAAGAATCAGAATCAGCTCACAAACAATTCCCTCTAAGAGGTGGTCATTTTTATTCTTGTCCAAGGTATAGTAACCACTATTCAGCATATTGTGCTCTTCCTTTCATCCACTTTTCGCTGCCTTTCTCACTGTTATACAGTCAGCAGTGTCTCAGGCAGATGCTGGTACGTACCTATTTATCTTGCTCCGAATCCCTTTCCAAATTCCAGAAGGTGACTGTATACCAGTGCCGTTTCCAAACACTGCATTTTAGGCCGATTCTTGTTCACAGAAAGTGCATTCATTTGGGATACTTTAGACAACCAGAAAGTGTTGAACAAATTCACCAAAAGGACCAGGAGAAAGAAGATGCAGAAGATGAGAAAAACAAGCATTGGCTGCCAGCATGGGGCCAAGAGTTTTCTTCCCTTTACTTGAACTTGTGGCCAGCTGCCAGTTTCGGCATGAAGCAGATGGCAACGTGGCATAAAAACCATTTACAAATGGGCTGCCCGTTTTTTTTTTTACCAGTGAAGTGGCTGGCTGGCTCACAGACAAAGGTCATGGTCTGGAGGGGGAAGCAGGCCACTGGCAACTGGTCCAATTGCCATGCCCTGTTGAACATCCGGCATATACGCAGCCTATAGGAAAGCAATAAGAAGGCAATTATACCCATTCCTGCAGAAAGAGGACCAAGAATGTCCTGTTAGGGTTTATGTCCAGAGACAAACCTCCAATGCTAAAGGGATTAGCCGTACTTCATTTCTAATGTAACCCCCTTTCCCCCAACACCTCCCCGTGTCCCTTTTCCCTGCTCAGAAAAAAATGTTTCTCCTGAAGCCTTTAAACACTGATAAGCATTCAGTATCTACACATCAGAGGAGGGGATGCACCATCCCTTGTCACAAAGTGCTTTGCAGAATGCTTTCTCCCTTCCAGATGAAAGCTAAGGGGGGGGGAAAAAAACCCTGCTAGGCATAATAAAAGGAAACATGTTTCCCTGGAAAGAAATGTCAGTGCAAATGTTCTTAGTAAAGAGAAGAAAAATTTGCCATCTTCCACTGAGACAGGAGAGGGTACATCTGGTTCTACTAGCAGGGCAGCAGGAGGCATTTTCATTTACAAAGGACTGCCTCTGTTCTGCTGGATTGGAAGGAAATGCTAATACAGTGGACATAATGCTTGTGATATTATTGTTTCACATCACAAATTAGGGCTTATTTTGCAAGGTGCTTACAAACCACAGAAAAAGCTCAGGAACTGATTGAGCTGCCTGCAGTTTCACCTTTCAGCAGCTAAAGGATGTTGAGCTGTAAGTAGCAGCCTGGATTGTCTGTAGGGCACGGGAAGAGCCCCATGAAAGGTGCAATGCAGCACAGCACCTCACACCTTTCAGAGCACAGGGAGAGGAAACTTAATGAAGGTTAAGGGATCTTCCTTGGCCCCTACCTAAGGCTAAGGGGAAGCTGCTGGAGTATATCAGGTGATTATTAGGGACCAGAATGATACGGGGCTGCCTACAAGGGCAACAAAGGGCCACAAATCTGCCACTGGTATGCCTTTAAACAGAATTTTCTACTAGTATTCACCCACACACAACACAAGGAGGGAGAGGTGGCAGGCTGAAAACTAGAAGACAGATCAAAACAGAATTTATTTTTTAAAAGAGTGATTGTAGGAATTTATAGGCAAATCCCCTCAATTGAGGAGCTAATATGAGTGTTCACATTTTTTGACGTTGAGAATGTTGCCAATTAGTGTTAACTTCTGGGAAGATATGTGGGTCCTCTGCACGAGCTCTTAGCAGTGCATCTGCTCTGTAGCTTCTATAAAATATGTGAAAAATATTTGAAATTGAAGATATACTTGCAGGGAAAATTTTATACCTACAAACAAGTAGTAGAGCTCTTTGATATCTGCTCATCTTTTGCATTAATTTTGGTGTAAGGGAAGTAGGCATGCTGTCTGGCTGCTACCCAGCTAAATAAACTTTAGCTAACAATTCCTCATCTTTGCTTTTTTCCAAAATAGGTCTTAGTGTTTTCACCAGGCCTCTAATTCTGGAGCTATAATGCATCTTTCATCAGACCTTCTACTAGTCCTCGAATATAATGCCATTTTTCTTCTTTGCTTAATAAGGGAGGCTGAAATCTCAAGGATTTTTTTAAATAGTATTCCTATTTTCCTTTAATAATAGCTAAAAATCTGCACGCTGCAAAAGCACAAGAAGAGAAATTAAAGATCCTCTCAAACAGCAGGCAACCAGAACAGTTTGTACCTCAGATGACTACTTTGACCCCAGCTACACAATACATATAAATGAAATCTCAATTTGCTCAGGTACACATATACGGTAGCACACTGTGTATTGGCTTTATGACAAGACATACAGTAATGTCTGTGCCTGATAAGGTGCAGGACCAGTTAGTAATTGTCCCTCCCCACCAGCCTTGTCCCCCTCGCCTGCACTGTCCTCATTAAAATTTTCATTCAGGCAGAAGGGATACAATTTGGTATGCAACATTTTGCTACCTTGCAATGCAATAAACAGATTCACATGACAGCAGTGTTAAAAATTCAATTGCCATACTGGATAAACTGTAGGATAAAGCCTTACCACACAGAGATGAAGGCAAGCTACAGCTCTTGCACATACAAGCTCAATATACTAAAGGTACAAAGTAATTATTTCTGCTTTATGCATAAACATTTCTAAATCTGCTTCTTGAATTGAGTTGGTGTGTATATGATTAAAGCTTTATCTTTGTGGACTACTTTATCAAAACAGGTTTCTTCATTTTAAACACCCATCTTTAAATCAAGCCTTCCTCTCATGTGAAGTGCAATGAAAAAAAAGCTGCACTTCTAGGACAAGACAGACTATTATAATGCTACAATAGAAGCATCAGACTCTTTAAAAAGAGGCATTTCTGTTACAGACCCCTTTTCTCCTCCACTTACATTTTAAAGAAAAAATCTGGACTGAAATTTCAGCTTCTCATTCCATCTACAAGCAAATTTTTAAAGTGTGTGTGTCAAAATTACACTTAGCTTTAAATGATTTGAGTGCATGACAAAAGGTAGCACTGTGTTTTTTTAAACAATGCACTCATTTGCAAAGCTTCAAATACATCAAAAATTAGACCTTAAACTGGGTATACTACACTCTTCAAAACAGTAGATATGAGAGATTCTCAGGGTGCAATTTTGATCTTAAAACTAACATTAATAGATTACGTACCAAAGTAAATTCGTCTAGTTCATACACAGACAATTGTGTAGGTCATTAGGCTCCGAGATACCTTTATCTTTGATACCATGGCTTAGATATCAATTATAATAGGTCCTTAAAAATGCAAGGGAAAAAATTAGTCTACAAACATCTAGATGTTATTAATGTACTGAACAAGAGGTTAATAATGAGCTCACAACTTTAAATAACCTAAAAGTGGTGTGTGTGCGTTTAGATTCTAAATAATGAAGTTGCAAAAATGTAATTTTTCTCACTTTATTTCATTAAATGCATAAGAGAACTAAGAGAAAGCAGAGTCTCTGTTACAAGCTGTTTTAAAAGTGGTATTATCAAGTGATGAAAAGCTAGTGCAGTAGGGGGAAGGAAAAAAAACCCCCAAACCTTGAGCATTGGTACTAAAATCTGATTTAAATGCTGCTGCTCATAAAACTTGAAACGGTATAAAAACGTATATATGAATATACCAAGTCATGACATAGTGTAAACCCTATTCTGGAAAGAGAAAATAAAAATCCATCTTTTGCCACAGCTTTTTTTCAAATCTGGGAAACATTTCAATACTGTGTACAGTTAGAAAGTGTCAGCTTTCCAGCAAAAATCTGGAAGCACTTTTGACCTGCATATGATATATTATGGAATACAACAAGAGTAGTGAGGAACATGCTATGTATTATGTTATGCAATATATTCCAATCTCCTGACCATCAGTTGATCTAAGGGTCAGCCAGTACCTGACAATAATTGTACTTACCTACATTATTCCAAAATCTTCTCACTCCCACTTCTCCCAAAGGTTTTTAAATATTTCTAATGCCCTTTAGGAAACCAACAGCATCTCTCAGTACACTAAAAAGTCTTTCCATCAAACACTGTCTCCCTTCTAACAGATTTGAGTTTAAAATCGCAATACGCTTATCATGGATAACTATGATGTCTCGCTGAACTGTGAAATTTGCTTCAGCTGGGCTTAATATTTTGACAAATCTAGGTATTTGAAATAATTGTTGACCAAACTTTATAGGCCAAAGCTCTAACATTTGAAGTTATTGTATAAAGGTGCATGAAACCATGATTCACCTTGATATACTCCTGCACAATCACTGTGGTGGTCTTCAATGGGATCTCTTGGTACATACCCAAATGCAGCAGGTGACCAGATACTCACAACTTCAGTGCTATGAAAAATGCTGTAACTCCTCCTGTACTAGAAAGTTTCTGAAAGTTTTCTGAGACTTTCTTACCACTGTTAGATTTCGTATCTCCTCCATAACCCGAGGCCAGAAAGACTGAAGACTCTGCTGAGCATCGCTACTGCCAGCTGCGCCAAAACCACCATCTGTGGACATTTTGGTAACTGGAAGGAAAAAAATGACAGCATTAAAGGGGGAAACTGGGTTTGCAGAGTCCTAAAGTCTTCCTGGGTCTCTCCAGGAGTTCGGGGGTGGGAGAGGGACCCTCAAAATAAAACAAGTTTCACAAGTTCATACAATAAACAGTGTGATAAAACACCTGTGCTCTTTGGACCTTGCAATATAATTTCAAAGATATAAGGATGGCTACAAAATTTAAGATGTTCTCCCCATTCTGTTTTATCATCAAAATACACACATTGTGCATCTCCTCCAAAAGGTGGTTCATACCATCTAACAAAGTGGGTTGGTTGCCTACAAAAGCTCCTGCCAATCTAAACCAGTAAGTCTTTAAGCCTAAATACAGACAGTCAAAAAGCCCAAGGTTGAATCAATTTAATCTTCACAGGTTAGTCTAAACTGCGTAGACTGAAACAATAAGCAACGGGCTTCCTCGCATCCGGGGGCAGGGCCACAGCCAGGCTGATTTGCCCTGGGCCCCACACCCTGCTCAGGTTGTCTTGTCTCTGCAGATTTGAAATGGTTTCCAATCACTTACACCGGTTTATCCTTCTACTCCAAAAGGGCATACAAAGTATCCATAAAAGATTTCAAAGACTGCTAATTTTACAGATATGAAAGATTTTCAGTAGATTTATTAAACTAAACAAAAAAGGAGGCAATGAATAAATTCCAATTTTGCTTCCCCCAACAATTAATCAATTTAACAAAATCAAAGAGGTCTTGGCAAGCAACTGTTATTCTGCCTTAACTCATGCCTTGGGTCCACCTATGGTAAAATTAACTTTGTTGGCATCCATTGTGGCTAGCTCGCTTCTCAACTTTTCTTTTGTGCCTAGATACTGCAGAGATTTCAGCCTCAACTCATGAATGCCCATGTATACTTGATATTTTAAAAAGATCAACCTAAAATCTAGATTATTTTTATAGTTTTACACCTACTTCAGTTCTGTCAATTTCTGCATTTTTTAAATCCCAAGTTCTTATTTTAAAAATACCTCTCCCCTCTGCTAAGATGTTTTGCAGGTTAAACAAGTGGAAAAACTACCTGGCCATAAGCAAAGCACTGTTAAATGCATAAAATAAATATGAAAAAGAGCTCTGATCTTTAAAATTAAGGTAAAATGCTGCTGACAGAGGGAGAAGAAAAGATGAACTTTTGCGGGGCTTTTAAAATGGAAGTTTTCAGTTACTTTTCTGTATTTGTCCAACTTTACAAAAAAATAATGCTGGTCAGTCATTGAGTACTCCAAACTGTTTGACTTCAGCAAATTCTGTTTGACTTCAGGAGTACACAAAATCTAAATGAAGGATTCCCTATAGCCTGCACCTTGCTAAAAAGCAACTTAGAGCGTACTAACACCTGCAGTAGAAATCAAAGAACGTGGGAGATGCAGTAACAGAGTTCTGACCCTTCTATTTGACCACAATACCAAAGGAAAAAGAAAAGACTGGAAGACAGCTAGCTATGTCACCATTGTATCAACTAGTGTGACAACCTGTCCCTAGCTGGGTGGGACATCCTGGAATGGGAACATCAAGTCCCAGTCCCGGGCTACATGACTCTTGGACTCAGCATTTGTCCTGAATTTGTAATGTCATGCGTGGATCCTGGTTTTCTGTTCCCTGCAGAAAAGCATGGGAAATGGTAGGTTTCCTTTGCAGGCTGACTGTGGGCGCTGCCCAGCTGAGACTGTGCATGATGCTTGGGGCCCGGCCCAGGAATGCGTGGCTGCCTGGGCCAGCCAGGGAGCGGGATAGAGCCATGTGCGGCTTGTCCAGAGGGCAGCAGTGGGGCTAGCTCCTTGCCACTACACACACTCCTGGGGAGTGGGTCATGGAGGGGCACATGCCCCCCAAGACTTGTGCACAGAGTGGGGGCTGACTGCTGCAGGATCAGTGCTCTGCACACTGCTGCCCTCTCCCAGAGGCGTCCGTGGCCCACTGGGCAGGACCTGGCATGGGAAGGCAGACAAGCTTGATGCTTCTGCCGCCAGGTGCCATGTGCTGGCCATGCCACCATGGCAAGGTGCCTTCTGCTGACCCAGCAGCAGCAGGGGCAATGGTGAAGAGATGTGCCCCCTGCCGCTGCTGGGCAGGGAGGGGGCACCTTGCCATGGTGGCACAGGGCTCCTGGGGGGAGGGTAGCAGGATGGGGAGCCCTGAGCCCGCAGCCCACATCCTCCCCCGCCCTCCATGGACTCGGCTCAGCTCTGCTCCAACCATGCCACTGAGGGGGAGGTGGGCTTGCGTCCCACCTTTCCATTTCTAAAAAGGCAGTCACCCTATCATCAACCTCTAATTTACACGTGACTAAACAGGATCCAATCCTTTGCCTTTCCTAGGTAATTGCATCGTAAGCGAACGCAAGTCTTTTTGGCTTGCAGATACTACAGAAGCAAACCCTGTTTCTAGGGTCAAAAATCTTTTATGGCATTTAAGCCCAAAGTGGCTAATTTAGACAAGCGTACAATATGCTTAGAAAACGCTCTAACTACAAAGAAACAGTGTTACAAAAATAAGAAAAAATGACGTATGAGGCATGGTTTCTCGAGTTCCTGACAATACTCTGGCAATCGTTAATGCTCTGGCAGAAGAATGCTTGAGAAGTGCTGGTTAGACGCTAACAACATTCCAGTCGTGATGGCACGTATGAATTACAGAAACAGAGCGCTGCAGGACAGAACTTGTTATTCCCCAAGCACAAAAAATGTTTTAAGTGAATGTCAGAGAAGTCACTGCTCACTTCCCAATGGAACAAAGCCCGAGTTAGCTAGTGAATTATTAGATCTTCTTCTGGGGTCACCCAAAGCTGCTTTGATCTTTTTGTTAAAAACCCACCCTCTCCACCCAACCCTCATTCTTCAAAGTTCAGGAGGCTGTAGGGAGAAAAAACTATGGGCTGCTTCTAAAAAGATAAATCTCAGCATACACAGAGATATTTGTGTAGGGTGATGTAATGGGAAAAGACATAGTGCCAAATTTAGACCTAGCATAAGCAGGCACAATTCCCATTTTCTTTTGAACCATTGTGTATAATGGCTTATTCCAGTCATTTCTCAAGCTGCGAGAGGAGCAAAGTAATTTTAAATTTTACAATATGACGTAGTTTCAAATGTCATCCGGGGCAATGGCTGGTAGATTTTAAGACCCCGCTGTACCAAATACAGTAATGACTTTCCATAAAAATATAAGCTGGATAATTCTAGAGTGGTTTACTGATGGGAATTTAGTTCTTGTACACTCTATACTTTTCTGTTCAGCCCATAAAGGAGCCTTACAAGTGGTTACATTAAAAAAAAAATTCTGGCTGGATTGAGAGAGCAGGACAAAGATGAATTTAGAGATAAAAATTGTTGCAATTATGACAAAAGAAAGGCAAAAGTCATTGTGTGTGTGTGTGTGTGTATTACACACACACACACACACTGACTTTTGCCTTTATACACACACACGCAGTTTATAACATCCTTGTGCAACTTTAAGCTTTAATAACTTTGGATGTATACATGATAGAAGCAAACTGTAAACAGTGACCGAGAGCATAATTCATTAAGTTTTAGCACAATACAGCTCAAGTTTCTAGACTTCGACATAACTGCCATCTTTCCTGATACATCATTCAATCTGATTGTCCAACTCCTAGAAAGCATTTTCCAGTTGCTGTTGAATGATTTCATGAATTGCATTTGTGATCCTTATCCTATGCATAGCTTACACTATGCTAAAAAAATAATGAATTATGCTTTCAATCGCCATTCAGTTTGCTTCTATCAGTTTGCTTCTATCAGTTTGCTTCTATCATTCAAAAACCAAAGTTTTTGAAGTTTAAAGTTGTACAAGGACTTTATAAACACCCTGTATATAGACCTAGACACTGACTTTCTGGAAAAGAGAACAAAAAAACCCAACAAGTCACTCAGTAGCACTAACTGCAACTCATTTGCATAATTATCTAGAAGCTAAGCAGCTTCAAATATTTAAAGGGAACAAAAAAATATTAAATATTTGTAACCAAGTTCTGACTGTTTTCTTTCTGCTTTGTCATATGAAGCTCAGAAGCATCGTTTTAGGAGCATAATGCAAAGTAATCCTTCAAATCTGCTCTGCGTGGCCAGTATTCCATTATATAACTGAAGTCATATGTCAATGCCACTAGCACCACAGGGACTTTCCCCCAACCAGTGATGGAACTGAGTCAGAAGGCAAAAGCACTAGTTTTTTGTGGTTTTACCTCAAAGATTATTTGCATTCGGGTCTATTTAATTGTTATAATGGAATGAATTACTAACGGCAAGAAACGGAGAAGTAAAATAAAAACTGAATCATTAAAAAAGACAAACACTAGGAAAATGTTTATTTCTAAAGCCAACATGGATACTACTGACTTGTTTTATTGGAGCAACCCTTACAGAAACCCTCTGTCAATGCTTGTAATTAAAATGGAAACAGAAAAGCTTTTAGAAACACAAATATCAGGGTAGAAGTGTTTAAACAAACATTGCAGCACTGTTCTGCATGAGAACGAAAAAGTGTCAAGAGACTATCCAATGACACTGTCAAGTCTGAGCAAAATTCTGGAAGCGAAGAGAAAGATCCTGAAAAGTGCACTCCATTTTTAATTCTCCATCTCCAGTTTTAAAGTGGCATTCATAAGAGGTAAAGGATTTACTAATATCTTGCCAGCATCACTTAAAAAAAATGGCTACTGGCCTAATATGTGCAAACTTTTGGGTCTTCTAACTCTGAAGGTAAAGTCTACATACACCAAGGCATGCTGAGTTCCTGGCATCTTCTACTATGCAGCCAGAAGTCATACTTTTGACAGAGTAAGTGAAATACAGATAGCAATCTTTACTGCAGAAGCCGACCATAACTCATTCCTGATATCACTAATGAAAAGCAGCACAAATTCTCGGTTTTAATCAAATACATCCTGTAACTTTGTAAATTTAACCAAATACATCCTGCACTCCAACTCCAGCCCCCAACACGTATGAAACTATGAAACTAGGCTGTTCAAAATGACAGCTGACTACTTAATACATTCCTGAGTGGCAGAAAAGGACAAATGTTCAAATTACATGAAGGAAAAAGATTTTCAACTTTCGGTATGTATGAAAATAAGTTTTTTTCTTGAGCTCCATATATAAATACGTATTAGCCCAGGCTCCTGAAAGAACTCAACACTAGTTTAATCTAGTCATTACATTTTAAAAAGCCCTCTCAGTGAATAAAAATCCTATTGTCAAAGTAAATAAACACAAAACCAGTATTTCAGAATGCAAAAGTAACAGGCTGTTATTTGATTCAAAAATTAAATTGCTACTTTAAGTAACATAGTTATTAGGAAAAGGAAAAGAGAAGCCAGTTTGAGGCAAGTACAGATCTATTAATGATTATTCAGACAAGAGTAAAAGCCATGCAGCTGTAAACAAGAGTTATCAGTGGGCTATTACAGATGCCTATCAATATGTTACTCTTATGGAAAGGATGTAAAACAATCCTGTCTGTTAGTATATCCTAGGCAAGGTAAGACATCTTGAGATGCTATTACAGAGACACTGGCACAAGTAAAAAAATAAAAAAAATAAATAAATAAAGACTGTATTTGATTTATAAAGTCAGCCTTTAAAAGGAAAGAAAAAATGTCCTGAGGTTTTAGTTAGCTCAATGCAATATCTCAGGATTTCCAAAATGGAGAAACTTGTCATTCTGAAAGTCTAGCTCTCATTTCATCAAGCAGATGAATTCTGTACAGTTTGCAGAACATAAGGATGGATTTAAAGAAACACATTATAAATCAGATATCTGAGCTCTGTAGAGGGATGTAGGCCTATAGTCCAAAAATACAACACTGACCTATAGTGAAGGAAGGATGGGGGGAGAGGTAGAGGCAGGTGGAAATCAGCACGGACTAGATCTCGTCTACCCAAGAAAGACCTATTAATTTGATGAAATCAGTATATAATCCAATTTAGGTCATGCGATCCTCTTTGTGCGTGGAGAAACCTCTCACCAGACGGAACTTAAATGTGAAGTGCCCTTGAAAAGGCCACAGATAGGTCAGAGGTGCAGGTAACTCCAACTAGGGCATCAACATTTGCAATTATAGGTCATCTTTCATTCAGCAAACTTGAAAAGCTGAAAGCCTTACAACCAGGTCTACAGAGGTAGGTAAGTACTATGTAACTGCAGTTTTAGAGAAGAATCAAACCAAGGTACTAAGATGAAATCATTACTAAGGAGGGGTGAAGGAGTCGGAAAGGTCAGACACAAGCGTCTTAAATTGAGCACTCAAAAGTTAAGCACCCAAATCAGAGGGATAATCTGACTGAACTAAGCAAAAGGACAGCAAAACACTTCCTGAGCCAGGAACTGAATTTAGGGATTTTTTTGGCTACTTCCTTCATGCTGGAGTCCCAGATCATAATTACCCTAAATATTAATAAGGGACAGACTGTGACCTCTACAGGGAACAACCTTAGAGCCTTGTGAAAGAAGGTGACTCTGAACTTAATTAAAAGCTCTCAAGATGAGAAACTACTGAGTTGAGAATATACATCAACAAGGACTCTGCTAATACTAGCAGCAGAAGAAGCAGCGAAGATCACAGTGGGCGCATCTACACGTGCGCTTTAATGCACAGTAGCCTATTTTACTGTGCATTAAAGTGTTGTGTAAAAAAAAAAAAAATGCTATTACACTAATGCACAGTAAAACAGGCTACCGCATATGAAGTGTCACCTAAAAAGCATGCGTTTGCGCTATTGCATATTATGGCAGCCTAATGCACATTAATTTAGTGCCTCACATTGGAGATACTAAATTTAATATGCATTAGGAAAAGTGCATTAATGCACATGTGGACACGCCCAGTGCACATGATAAATCAGACAATAAAGATCATTTATACTAATGATCAGCGTTTACAGTGCTATGCTGTGTAAAACAGCAAATGGTTTTTCCATCCCAAGTCTTTAAAGAAGGGAAAACCCAGACTAGGATGCCCAAAGTTGAGGAGGATGGGGGAAATGAAATAATTGCTTGCCTTAACAGTTTTACATGAAGGTCCTAAGTTTGCATCCCATGCTTGCAGTGAATGTTTCAGTTTTTCCCCCGCTTTACACTTGGAAGCTATATATTAACAGCTAACAGAAAACATCCCATACACGACAGTTCTTCAGTATAGAAGACAGACCAGGACATCATGCTGTAGTGACACTTCTTGATCTGGGTTAATTTTTTTTTTCAGCCAATAGTAAAACTTGCTGAACAGTGCAGTTTTGAGGAAGAACCCCTCCCCCCCAAAACAGTTCTGACTTTAAAGACAGGAAAAATACTGCACTGTTATATTTCAGTATTTTCCTAAGCAAACAAGGTTATTTGGGTAAATGCCTTATCTTTTACTAGACCAACTGAATAGTTGAAAAAATTGTTCTTTACAAGCCTTTGGGCACAAGCATCCTTCTTCAGGCACAGGAAGTCAGAGGGAATACGTGTTGTTTAAAAATTCAACTAAAATGAAATCTCTCATTGGACTCATCATGAATAGTTGTTTTTTTCTTGATTTTGCTGGGGAAAAAAAAAGGAAAATCTGTCTCATGTCAGAATCCATTTAAACAAGATAAACAGAAAGCACAAACAAACATAAGGAAGCAACTGCAGTGATTTAACTGCAGCAGTTTGTAAAACAAATTGTCTTTAATTGGTACAAGTGTAATGTGCAGAGCAGACTTCATTATACTCTACACCACTTCTGCTGAAGGCCTGTATCTATGAGCCACTGGGATCGTCATAGTTCTCAGTTTAAGACCCCCCCCCCCCCCCCCCCAAATGTTCCTATCATCATCCTTTCAGTAGAGGAGAGGATGCCATGAAAGTCTGACTGACAATGCCTTCCTGCAAAGTGGCCAGCAGAACTTCTGTTGCAATATGTAAGACTGAGAACCACACCTCACTACTTCTTGCTGCCATTTAGGGGTGACTTGTGCATTTTCAGGTTGGCTACCAAATTAAAGGAGTCATTATTCACATGGCTCTAGAAACCAAGTCTTCCAAGTAAAGCACTGCAGTTTTGCTTTCTAGAGAGGCTTCATGGTTGCAGCAATCCAAATGGTCCATGGGGACGGTATCACTGTTAGTGTTGCTCAGCCAAGGAAATCCTGGCTTCATTGCTGCTCAGAAATGAGTCTGAAAGTCCCAAGATCTTTGCCCTCAGAACTGGGGAGCCAGTTGGTGGGTTCAGGACCTATGGGCATTTTTACACATGCTCCAACACGTTCCGATTAGGACGCATTGGAGCAGACTCTATTAATCTTTCTAATCAGAATGCTGCAGCGTCTTGTGCATTCAGCATCCCGCATTTTGAAATGGCTGTGGGGATGCTTTAACTAAAGCTTGTCAAATGAGCTTTAGCTAAAGTGCTCCTGCCCACATTTTGAAACACAGGACACAGGATACACCAGATGCCGCAGGCGCTTTAATTAAAGCAGCTCCCAAGAGGCCCCCACCCAGCCCCGGAGCACATGTATAGGCGCTCCAAAATGCTGTCTCTAGCCACCAAATAAGATAAAACTCTCCAATAAGACAAAATAATATCTGTCCAAATAAGACAAAAACTCTCTAGTAAGACAAACCTCTCCTGACTAGATCCCTCAACAATCAAAAGCAATTTCCATTTTGCAGGCAAGAAGGCTGAAGGAGACTGACCAACTTGCCTATGGCTAAAAAACAAGTCAATAGCCGAATCAGAGTTTTTTGGCTTGTAGTGGTATATTAAACATGGGACTAAGTTACTCTTATATTTTTTCTCCTTGCTTTAGTGTTTATAGCTGAGAGGATTTTGTCATCCAATATGTTTAGAATCCAACCATCAGTTCTGCATTCTTAATTGGACTGTTCATTTTTGCCTTTAATTCATGAAACAATGAAATTATAAATAAATATGCACTTAACTACAATTTTATAATGTATGAAATGTAGGTTTTCAATGCAGGCAGTTTCAGGAATAAAAAGTGATCTGCCTTTTGTTGTTCTGCTAGATTCTAGTATAAGTCTCAAATACAAAAAGAATAAAACCTCCAAAAACGGTTAGCACTAAAATGAATATGGTCAGAGCTAACCAGCAGCTTGCTGTTAGTGCTACAAGGCCTGCTACTACACAGAATTTACCAAACATTTTTCTAATCATTAAGAGGGTCAGGTACAGAAGAGGAAGAATAATTCAGAGCCTTTGGTTTTGCTTTTTGTTTTCAAAGGTATCATTCCTTGAACATGAAATAAAAAGCACAATTCCCACCGACACCACAAAAAAACTGGAAACCAACAGAATATGCATATGTAGAGCTGGAATATGAACACACACATCAGATCTTTGGCAAAATTTACAATTACATGTATAAATACTAGGGGTGTGAGAAGTGGGCCCTATTCAATTCAGATTCAGCCCAAATCAGGGACAGTGATTCAATTAGTTGATTCGGATCACTATCCCTGATTCGATTCGGCTGAATCCGAATCTGAAGATTTGATGCCGATTCGGAGAATCAGCAATTCGGCCATAGACACAGCTTTAAGTGTTTTTTCTACATACCTCAAGGCACCGGGCGCGGCTTGTGAATGCTGCGCCGGATGGAAAGTCCCACAGGAGTGCGGGGTGTACTCCACGTGCTCGGCAGTGAACCTGGAAGTGGACCAGAAGTACTTCCAGCCCACTTCCGGATCTGCCAGGGAGCATGCTGGAACTCCCCGCTCCGCCACCCCAGCGATGAGCTGTGGGGGGACCCCAGGTGCCCCCCGCACCAGACCTAACAGGCACCAGTCACCGAGCCGGGAGCGCACGGGTGAGGGGGGTCCCCAGAGTGCTCCCCAGCGGACCCTGAAGTGCTTCTGGTCCACTTCTGGGTGTGCTGCCGAGCATGCTGGGGAGCCCCCCGTGCTCCTGTGGGACACTTCATGTGCCCCAGCATCGCAGCATTCATGAGCCGTGGCTGCTACCTAGATGTATGTAGAAAAAACGTTTAAAGCTGTGTCTACGTCCAAATCTCCAAATCTTTCTGAATCGTTCCGAATCGATTTGGAGGGTTCCGATTCAATTCAGAGTTTAAAGGGTCCTCTCATTTGATTCAGATTCGGAGATTCGGCTACTGAATTGGGCTGAATTGAGTCAGGGATCAAAGCTTCGCACAGCCCTAATAAATACACATACATAGCTTTATGGAATATTTGGAAAGTGCAAACAAAACTCTAGACTAAAAATCTCTCAAACTTCAAAGACAGTCACCAGAATCTGCCCCTTGTTTTAGAATCAGGTATGCAAAGCTACATTTAACTTCTTCTTTTTTTTTTTTTTTTTTAAGATATTCCCTGCGAAACGAATGTAGCAAAAAAGAAGTATTTTCACAAAAAGGGGCACGTGGTTTAACAGGATTTTAATTAAACATTTCTTTAAACTTAGGAAACAGCAGGGGCCTTTCGTAATTGCAAAAGAATTAAGCTGCAGGTATACTGCAGCTGGGAAGACAAACTGCCCACCCTTTAAAAAGGAGTAGAGTATTCAGGTCAGATTGCAGAACAAACTTTTGAGTTTGAAAATGAACTGCTCAAGAAGATATTCTACAGCCCCAGCAACATTTTAGCTTACTGAAAACTGGTTTCTCAGCTACTGATCAATGGCACTGTTCATCTACATGAGAGTTTCCCCTGATCCAGTCCCAAGAGCTTACTGTGATCTTGCTTTGAAACCATCCTCTGGGAAATCAAACCAATGGTTTGGTGACTGCTTCTGAAACAGATGCTGTGCCTGAACTTGTTCCCCATATCTTTCTGCTTGAAAGCCTACTCAAGAGGATGTGTGAACTTTCAAACATGCAGCTGACCCACCTTCCATGAAATAATGTCAAAGAGTCAAATGTCTTCCATTTACCATTGCAAACTATATAACATTTAACACAGGCCAAATATTTCTTAACCAGCTTTCATAGCAAGCATGTACTCTCTTGACAACCATAACATATTAGCTCCTGACCACACAGGATCACCATGATGGAAAGGGTTGGGAAAGCACTACGATTTCCAGACAACTAGCAAAGTTAATCCTGCAATGCATATACATTTTTTTTCAAACCACCGCTGTAGACCAGTGGTTCTTAACCTTTTTTGTACAAGGACCCATTAATAAACATCAATGGCCAGTCCCAACAGAGTGCCCCTTACTTCCAACCCACTGCCCCACACCCCCAGCCTCCCAGTGTGTGGGGCAGGGGTAGGTGTGTGGGGGGCCCCAAGCAGCCCCTTACGGGCTGGAACCCTGCCACCCTGCAAGGGCAAAGCACTGGGTTTCCCATGTTTTTCTCCTTCAAAGGAGAATCCATTTTTAAAGTTTGTTCACAAACCTTTCATATATTCTTGCAACCCACTTTTGGTTTGCCACCCATGGGTGGAGAAACACTGCATGGAGACCATCTGCTCTATCCCTTTTCTCTGCTTCTCAACCATCAGGGTTCTAGTGTGGATTCTTAACGTGGTAGGACCTGGTTAGTCTTGCCTACATGAGAACCTCGGGGACCACCGCTGGTAGCAGCAATATAGGGACCACTGGGTGCACCTACACATTGCCATACTTTATTACTTCCTTTTGGAAGAACTGTTAGTATAGGAACACCACACGTTACACTGAAGCAAGTAGTAAGGTACACACAGAAGAGGACTTGGCAAGTTCAGCCCTCCTGAAATACAAGTCTGGTCGCACAGAAGTCATAATGTGTGGAGATGCATGGCAGTTGGAGGGGCTTCCCATTTCTGAGGACTCCTGAAAAAGAAGAGCGAAGTGGATCTCTGACTAGTAAAGACCTAGGTTGACATACTCTGTCAGTTCCACACACCAAATGAAAAGATGGAAAGATCTGAATCTGTACATTCAGCTGGTATTTGTTTCGAGTTTTGCTAAGACAAGTTAATAAAAGTACAAGGAAATATTTCATAAGCCAGAGGGAAAAACATTCACATTTAAAAAAAAAAAATGTGTACATCTGTTTAATATTTTGGGACCAAAAGGACCCTGATTTCAACACACGGCCGCTGTACTGCAATGAGAACTTGTATACTAGAAAACACAACAAGGAACCCCTATTTGAACATCATGGATATCAGCATTTGTATATATCTGGAGTCTGCTAGAATTACTTTAATAAAAACCACTCTATACATCAATGCTTTATTCCTTAGCAAGCTAATTCTTTAGTAGAAACAAACAGAATACATGCAGAGCTGCTCTAAAAAATGAGAGAAGTGATCAGATGAGAGAAAAGCTGCTTCCCAATTTATATGTATTTCCTATTTTGCAAGAAAAAATTATCTTGAATAAGCAGTTAAGAGAGACTGAAGAATCCTGTCACATCTGGTTCATTTGTCTGAACCAGTGCGGGAATGGTCCCTGCAGTTGTTTTTAAAAGCTTTCTCCAACTGTTTTTAAAATGTTTCTCATCTCAGGGAACAGGGAATGAGGAGGCAGGGGGAAAAGGGACAAAGTTTCCAATGATTAAAGCAAGCAGCAGTACAAATGTATTCCTGTAAGCACATTTCACTCCAAAAGCAGTGTGTACACATAAAACCAACTACATACACACTTTATAAAAAGCTTAAGTTTCCCCCCTTTGGGTGGTGACTGACATCCGATTTTAGCAACCACCAAAGCAATAAACCACAGCCTCAGACTGTTCCTCAAGCAATACTGCTCTTTGAGTTACCCTGCAGGACCTCTGCCTCTTTTCCAGTTACCTTTGAGACGCATAATAACCATGTTTATATCCCCTAACTGGAGTTAACTGGTCACAACTGGAATTAACTTCAAAAGCGACTCAACGGTAGTCACTTTTGCATTTTATATGGACTCCTGACACATGAGCTTAGGGCAACTCTGCTGTGCCCCATTTTCCTATAGGATTCTGTTCAGCTGTCAGAACTCGCTTTTCAGACTGCCACCAGACCAGATAAAGACTAACTGCATCTTCTAGGGAAGTGAGGTAGCATGTTTTTTTTATCCTCTGCAATCAATATTGCCAATAAATCTCAATGTTCATATCAGGCTGTAGGGTATTAATTCAACTAACGGTTTTTAAAAATCCACAGGAAGTCTTGTTATGTCCTTGGAAAGAACGCAATTAAACTTCACAGCGTTTATGAAAATCTCATTAGG
Source organism: Alligator sinensis (assembly GCF_000455745.1). Taxonomy (NCBI): domain Eukaryota; kingdom Metazoa; phylum Chordata; order Crocodylia; family Alligatoridae; genus Alligator; species Alligator sinensis. The sequence continues at coordinate 650,711 of NW_005842488.1, read as the reverse complement.
AAGGTGAGTTGTCAGATCTCCAGAGATTCGTAGCAATGTCCTCGCTGCTTGTATTTTACTTCTTAAAGGTTATTTGCTTTAGAGCAGGGCCATGGTACTGCCAGAGCCCCCCCAAATACTTCATCATTCTGTGACATTTCTCCTCCTACTTAATTGCAAAATACACCAGAATATAAATATTTAATCATAATAAGAAGCATTAATATTATGATAATACTTTAAAGCCCCAGCCAAGACAGGGCGGGGGTCTGTTGCTCCCTGCATTTTTTTTCAAGCCACCACTTCCAGCTGTGAATTGTGAATTCAATTCTTTCAATGCTTTCTGCAATTCTGCAGACTTCTTTGAATAAATTTAGCAGTGCATTAGCCAAGATTTAGCCACATTACAGCCATCAGTATTAATGGGAGTCGCATCCAAATAATTTGCATTCCACTGAAAATATACCACTAATAACTCATATAGGGTTGTAGCAATCCTGCATTATTCGTGCCATGCATGCGTCAGGGCTGGGGGAGGGAGGATGGACGGGAGGGCTAGGACGAGCTGGGTTGGGGCCAAGCAGCTTCCGTGGCATGGGAGGCAGCTCCCAGCCTATCCTGGTGCATCAGAAATGCAGTATGTATAAATTAGGACTAAAATATAGGCTTGAGTCAAAAGGATTTTGGCATTTCCTTCTGTTGAGAAGTTTACATGATAGATCCAAAAGCTTCAAAACATATTGCCGGAAAGCTGTGTTAAAAAGCAAGGACCTTCCCTTGGATGTTAGCAAACATCATTTG
>NW_005842488.1:644515-649900 GCF_000455745.1 Alligator sinensis | reverse complement strand
AGGAATCTGATGTCCGTATTCAAAGTTAAAATGTAGCCCTTAATTTTTTTTCTTTAAATAAAAGCCAAAAATCTGCAAGCCCTTAACTTATTTCCACAAAACACTTCAAATGCCAGCCCTTCCTTCCAATACCTTACCTAAAGAAACTTTTACAATTCCTTAGTTATAGCTGAATGTTTTTCTTGTTTTAATCTCTAGTGTCCTATTATGCTTAAATGACTCAGGTGCATAAAATATAAGTAAAAACAAATGTTAGCACATGTGGTATTCAGACTGTGCAGGCAGCTAGAAGTGGTCGACTAGGGCAGGCATAGGCAACTTTCATCCAGTTCAGTTCAAAAGCACTATATGTAATATGTAGCACTATTTATTTGTGTAAAAACAGTGGACACAAGGCTTTATACAATATAAGCTGCATAGCACCTCTATTATAAATAATCTATTTTCACAGATGAACTGAGGCACAAGAGTTGAATGACTTGCACAAGGTCATAGTCTGTTACACATACCGAAATCAGGCCTTACTAATTCCCAACAGCATATGCAATGCATTCGGCCAGACTGAAGAAAGAGAACACACATGAAACCAAGCAGAACTTGACTGGCCATGTGACTCTTCCTGATATTACATGCAACTCATGCGATGAAGTCTCTACTCTCACAAAAGCTTATATATGATGAGCTTTAAGCGTATTGGCATCCCTGTTGAATTTAATAAGACTAAGTGATGGGCTAAAAGGTAGGCATGTGCACAAGTCACTGTAGGATCAGGTACCAACTCTCCACTTCTTCTGTAATTACCTGTGAAAGGAAGCCACTATTTTTAAAACAGCCTGGCAAGCACGTTGGTAGGTCATGCAGACTGTACACATAAATCAAAGCGGGGGGGAGGCAAGCCTTTTATACATAGAGATGAGTGCATAAATTGCTGTATTAGTAAACCTAGAGCAGTGTCACTTAGCTGTTAAAGCATGGGCAGGACCCCATTGATGTAAATCATATGTATACACTGCGATGTTGATCGAGTCAAAATTGCTATACCTCAGTTTCCCTACCTAAAAACTGTAGGGATATCTGCCTTTATAAAACATTTACAATGAAATAAATACAAAATATTTGCAGTGCTATCCATATGATTTTGTATGCTGAAAGACTAAGTGTACTTATTATGCAAACTTGTTTCACTTAATTTTAATCCTAGAGATGATCTCCAGTCTTGCTTTATAAATTAGACATAGAAATACCAGAAGATTTGTAAGGTAAAAACACTAAGCAGATGCCTTGAATACATTCATTGTAAGGCATGAAACTAAATGCCAGGGAATCAAGTATAGACTGTTCTATAATGCAGCACCTAACCTAAAGTATCATACTGTACCTGTAAAACACAACTCGAATGTTTTTAAACAGGTCTAGTTAAAAACGTAAGCAGAACTAAATCTGAATTGCTGTTTGTGTCATTTATTTTAGTTTCCTTTCTGCCTTTGAACCAGAGAGCGCAAGGGTCGGAGTGAAGATTTGCTGCTTTGGAAGTTAAACATTCACTAATTTATGTGTTTTCCTTTTGCATTGCAGTCTCTGTCCAGGCTTGGTTTTGGCATCAGCAAGATTTTTTTCCCCCCATACAGAATAAAAATAGATGCAAAATGCCCCAGGACACATTAAGGCCTAACGTTTTTAAGGTGTACATTGCTGATATTCAACTGCCAATGCCAAACTGCTAAGTTTGTTTTAATAAGTCTGAACACCTTTAAAATAAGATCTAGTTCACACAAGAAACTATTTGGGGTATATGTTAAAGCAGTATCAAAAAAACTTTCATTTGTCTCAAACTTTCATCTCAGTTTTTCAGAAAAATGTAATACACAGTTGGTGCTACATACTGAGGTTTTATAACTTAAACAATGATAGGTGGCATACAGATTCACAAACTGTACTAATTTTCTAACTTAGGCACATGAAAACTCATGCTTTTATTTATGATAAAAAGAAAAAAATAGTAGTAAATGATATTTAAAATGCATCTATTAAAAAAAAAAAATCACTTGACCTCAGGAGCTGAATTTTTAATAGCCAATGCAATGTAGTTTTTTTTTTTTTTACTTTAAGTACTGATGAAGGCCGTGTGGCAACTGTCCACTCCCAAAACATGATGCATCTTATTCATATTTGTACTTTATGTATACTAATGAAATGACAGGGCTTGCATTTGACATCATATAAGTCAAAACGGATTTGTCACATACCTCAAAATGTATTTAAGTACTATATTCCAATGCCAAAAACTGAAAAAGAGGACTTCTTCCATACAAACAAACATTCGCAGGACCTGATATATGCTACTTTGGGCTGCAATAAGGTAGCAGTATGAATATAGCATTTCAAACTGCTCTTATACAGTATGTGCTTTGATTGGTACATTCATAATTTCAAAAGCCCAACAGCATTTTTAAGAAATTTTAGTTTGCATAGACAATGGACACTATTCTCTAATAAGCTTTAGGATACCATCTGATTAAATGTTTAAGTACATATGGAAAAGCGAGTGTCATTTAGCCACATTAGTAAAAATACTGGAGTTTAATCTGATCAGAAGTATAACATTTTAAACAAGCTCCTAAATCATAAAAATAATAGTGGGGGGGAAGGGTTGTTTGTTTTGTTTTGTTTTGTTTTTAAAGAAGCCTTTCAAAATGTCTAGCAAAACCCACAGAAAAATTCTTTCCTACTCCTGGAGAAATAGTGAATCTAATGTTTAAAAAAGACCCACAGACTGGGTTTCCTTAACTTCAGTTTGACTGCTCTCTCTTCAATTAGAATTATTAATTATATCAACTATTTTCTTATACAGGTATTCAAAAGAGGGTGGCCAACATAAGAAGAGTAACAGAATTGAAGGCATGCAAGTAAAGAAATTTTTGTAACCCTGTAGTAGTAATAGTTTCAGTTACATGGGCTTTACTAGCCATTTTACTGTTTTGGGTTTAACCTATCTTTCTATTTAAATCAGGTGTTTCCTAACTTAATGTATAAAAGTCATTTCAATGATTAAAGTCCTACAGATGAACACTGGGGTATCTTTGAGATGCAAAAATATTAAGCTTTGGGTTTTAATTTTATAAGTGTGGATAATATTATATGTAAGAACATACCCTAACTGGCTCAGATCAATCTTCATCTTGCATTGAATCATTTCACTTAATGTGTGCTGGGACTCTCCTGCTACAAGTCCCTGAAGCTGAAGTTTTCAACAACCCGCTTCAATCAGGATTCCCCATCTTCTCTCTGCAAGCAGATATATGCATTTCTATCTCCCACCTCCTCATACAAATTCATAAGGTTCACTGAACCATTACCTTAAGTTTTCTGGAAAAATCTTAACTGAACTCTTGATGAGATGTCAATGTAATCCCGAATGTCAGAACCCACATTTGCAGGGCACCACCACACTGGAGAGGCATCCTGTCCCTGAGCTTAGAGTTTAGGACCATCTGAGGCATCATATAAGAGAAGCTTAACCTAATGCTGAACTGAAAACTTTTTTTCTTTTGCATTTTGTATTGCAAACAGCAGCAACTGTGCGCTATACCTAAAAAAAAGTTCATTCTGTAGTCCTTAATCAGGCAAAATTCCCACGAAGACGTGCGAGATCAGACTTTTTCCCCTTTCAGCCAGTTCAGTTGTTTAGCTATGTAGGCCTCAACTGGGTAAGTGCTATAAACCTTCTGGTTAAACTACCAACCAGTTGGCAGTTGGATTGGCCAGGAGTCATATGATACCGAGTTAAAACACAGATGCCGCAGCATATTTAGGACAAAGTTATGCTTTCATCTTAATGCAGCCCCAAGTGCTGCACATTTCTTTGCTCTTATGCTGCGTTCTTAGGATCAGCCACAACATAGGACTGGGGGAAAAAGGCAGAAATAATAAATAATTAAAAACACAACTAAATATCAACAGACAACACATATACAACTACTGGGTGGAAACAAAAGGGATTCTTGTAATTGCCTTTGTTAAAAGAAAGGCTGCTTAAGAAAAGCATAATTATAGATTTATAAAAGTTCTACTCTAGATAAGGGATGCAAACATAGGGTTTGTGTTTCATGGGAGATTCAGTGGAGGGCTGTGGTTACTGAATGCTCATTTTCCTGTATATTTCTTTATTCATCCATAATCTGTATGCTTGGTGCATAAAAACTGGGAAGCTGAACATTAAACATGAAAATGGTCTCAAGTATTTCTTTTTATAAAAGTAATATATATTATTTTTAAGCTAAGAAGACCTTGCATAAAGAGAGCAGATCCTATATTGCTGGAAAGGTAGACTGAATGATCTAGTAAGGCCTTTTTTGCTTCTAGCTTCCACCACTCTGACCTGTAACCAGCACTATACAAGTTCTACCCAGACTTTAATCTACACAAGTCTCACCTTCAGTAAGTCAATGAAGAAAAGGGGGGAAAAAATTCAGACTGACCCAGTTTTATAGGAAGTAACCAAGAAGGACAGGAAGTTACAAAGGAACTGCAGAAAAGCCCCCAAATTTGGGGAAAAAAAATCCTTAAACAGAGAATCTCAAGACTGTCAAAGGAATCTCATTTGCAGAAACCTTTTCATGCAACTTTCAGTAAAGATTAGGATTGTGGCATTTTGCTCTTGAAATCACAGTATTATTATAACACATACAGACCATGTTCTGACACTGCAAGGTATAAGGAAATTAATTCCAGAATGTTGTGCTAAAAACAAAATTTTAAAGAGGTTGCAAGTTAATAACCATAAAAAGTGTCATTCGCTTTATTACACGTTCCAAACTGTTTAGCCCTGAAATTGGCAGGGCTTAGTTCACGCGCCCATACAAGTTAAAATTCAGAAATTTCACCACGGAGGAAAAAAAGAATGGGACATAGTTTATAGGGAAATTACCAGCCCTTTAGTTCTAAAGGTCACCTCCAGTGGGTAATAGTATACTCAACCATTAAACACCTACATATCCCAAAGCTGCCTTTTCAAACTACAGATAACAATTTTCCACTATAAACCTGAAGGTTAAAATTTCATTACAGATATTCCCGGTTGACTTTTAACAATGGAAAGTAAATGTGTGTAGGAATCTTATTTAAATTAAAATTGTGTTTCAAGCCTGTATGATGGTGAAACCAAATAAAAAAAAATCTGTTTCTCAAAACACCAAGATCCCAAATCTGCATTCCTTAGGCACACTAAACTCCCAGGAAAACCAATGTGGGTTTTGGGTAGATAAGAATAGAAGATTAAGCCCTACTAAGCTTATGGCACGAGTAAAATGGGATAGAAGTGTATCTTCTTCCCTGCACAGTGATGGAGACGAAAGTATGGCATGAGTTGCAAATGAGTCTTGCTGA
>NW_005842488.1:632625-644505 GCF_000455745.1 Alligator sinensis | reverse complement strand
AGGGTGGGGGAGGGAGGGAGGGAGGGAGGGAAGGGAAAGGGGAGGGAGAACTAAGAGGCGCCTGTCTTAATTTTGCTTTTTACCCATGCCAATGAGAGATTAATAAAAATCCATCATAATTGTGAGATCCTTTAATTAGGATTTCTTATTTTATATTTACAGTAAATGTATGCCCATTGCCTCACATATTCTCAATAATGTATATAAATGTTTCAATGCACCCTAGCTTCTCCAGCAAAATGTTAGCATGGTTCTAGGAAAGTTTCCATGGGTTGCATTAACAATGACTTTTAGTCACAGTATTGTCCACTGATTCTGGGTACAAATGTTTAATACTGCTTATGCTCACATACAAAAAGTGTTCAGCCAGTTTTGGTCAGTGTTGGTGTAGTGCCTCTCAACTTACCACCCTCTTTAATTTGGATTATTACTGATATAACCCAAAAGTTGCAGGAAGCTGAGGCAGCCTTGTCTGCAAACAGAACATGACATTAATAGAGATTATTAATTTGAAGACATACAGTATACATTTTTGTAAATATTAGCATGAAGAGGGCATGGGTTAGCATGGCCTTCAGGTACTAACATTTAATCCCAGCATGCCTCCCTTATCAGTACAATTAATAACAAAGCAGTCTTAAAATTCAGAAGTGATATTTTAGCTTTTTTCTTAAACCATCCTACTAAACTAAGTTGCAAACATGACTATTTTGAGCTTTCAAAATACCACTCTCAAGGCTGTAACAGATGAGAAGATAGATAACAGCAATATGGGAATACTGAATTAATGTCATGCAGCTCACTCACGACAATGCAAGGACAGTAACACTACGAAGACTTAGGATCTTTTGATATGGGTGAAAGGAGAAAAAAAAAAAGGATTATAATATAGTTTGGCTCATTGTTGAAAATTATTTCTAATTTAGGTCTACAGCCTATTCATACACAGTTCAGTGTTTTGAGACATGAAAAGTAACTTCATTTTTTTCAGTGCAGAGAGCCCTAAACAAACTTTGTCCTTCATTCTCTAAACTCGAAGCAGCGGTATTTCAAGGTCACTTGCTGAAGGAAGGCCTTGCTCCAGCAACTTTGACTGCAGCACTTCTCCAAATGCCGGAGCAATAAAAATAAACAAATAAATCTGGAATACAAATCTTTATCTGGTGGACTAAGCAACCCCTTTCCACTGGAAAACTTCTAAAGAGCACTCTCATTCTCCCTTTCCATAGCTGTCCTTTACAGGACTACAGATCCTGTCTGAGACTGCTTTACTGCAGGAACGTTCCAATGACCTTCATTCCTTAATTGCATTTAAAAAGGAAAACAAAGGGTCGCTTATGTTTCTCACATATTTTGTTCATGTTTGTAAAATGGATCCAAAGCTTCAGTACCCACAAAAACGGAATAGTTACCAACTAGAAACCCATGTACAGCTGTTAGGCTCTACAATCCCTAGACTAAAAATCTGGCATTAACTGCAAGGGCAACACAACATGCTGCACCTTCTCTAACTTTCACACGCCAATAAAATATAAGAGTAGAATAATTCTGAGAGCATGATATGTGAAATGATGAGCTATTCTTGCAGTACACATTATATGAAGAGTTAACTTAGCTATCTTGATAAAACATATGATTTTCAGGATTAATATATAATCATACCCTGAACATGCTTGAAAAAAAATGTGGGGTGAGAAGGAAGATAGCAGAATTATACCCATTATTATATGTCCATTTTAAAGCAACAGTACTGCTGGTGGGTAAAGTTACAGAAGAATTTAACTTTATGATGCAGGGCCTTAAGCACGAAATCCTACTGTACAGCAAGGCATAGTTTTAAACAAATCTGCAACAATATCACAGGTACTCTATGCATCTATATAAATAGAGGCTATTGGATAGTGGGGTAAAACCACTTAAAATTACATTTTCATTTATATGAAAGCTTCAGTGCACTTAAACAAAGAAAAATTACTCTGAAAAATAGTTCAAGCTTTTAATCAACATATGCAGGGCACAAAATAAGTATTTTATCACTGTATTTCTTTGCAAATTAACATCTTTCTTGTTTCATCTTCTCTTACCTCTACTGAATTATCAAAAGAAACAGTTGAAGGGCATGCAAAATCCAAACAGAACAAGGTACAGTAGGTGCACTTTAAGGTATGCAAGGAATGTAAAGTGGCCATTTTCTGAGACAGTCCAACTTAACTACTCTAGCTGCTAAACTAGACAGCTTCTAGGATTTCTACATAAACAAAAATTAAACTTACCAGGAACTGCATTAATTTTACATGCAAATAATTATGCCTCTCCAGACAGGGAGAATTTAGTCATTCCTAGCCCTCCCCCACAAAAAAGGAGGAGGAAACAAAGGCAGCAGGAGATGCAGAAAAACGGTTCGGGAATGTCCACTGCAATGCAAAACCGAACAGCTGCCCTCCCAGCAAACTATTCGCCATTTTTCTTTGTCTTTCAGCTGACCCCTGCCTCAGTGAAAAACTCCCGAGTCTCCAATGAAACACTGTGCAGCCTCCTTCCACTTTAACAGTCAAAGACATTCAATCTAGCATGCTATTTGACACCGAACCTTGCCTCCGCTGCTTGCTCATTGGCTGCGTTCCTTTATCTGCGAAGATCACAACGCCCGGATTGGCTGCTCGTGTCATCACTAACCTCCTTTGTACACTTCCTGTTTTAAAGTTACCTTGAGATGCAGAACAGGGGTCAGACACAGACTTCAAACTAGAAGGAAACTTGTGTACAGAAATATTTAGCAAATACACGCCACCCAAAAAACGGACAAGATATTGGTGTCTGAGGCAGTCTCCCTTGCATATTTGACAGTTTTCCTGACATTTCAATATAGTCTTAATATTTCCCACCCCTAGCATCTCTTATTGGCTGTCTGGACTTCCATTTTTTAAAAAAAATTAGGGTAATTTAGCTGCTTTTGATTGGTCAGACAGATTGCCTGTATAATGCTGGTACAAGACCCTATAGCAGTTAATCTGAAAAGACAGTTAGCACAAACTGGAAAGTTACTGTGTGAAAAACCCCTAGGCTTTTTGTCATCATAAGACAGGAAAAAGCCAGCCAGAGGCAATTAAACAACTTTAAAGTTAGCAGAATTGTAGCAGAACAGAAGTAATCTCTTCAAGACCTAATCTTGATTATTTGCATGAAGACCTGCTGCAGGTTTTCAAAAAGCCTCTCTCATTCTAATCAATTCTATTAAGAAAAAAACTTAAGAGAACTTTAAAACTGCAGTTATGCACTCGAGTCATGAGATGTCACCCAGAGTTTGAATATGGCCCACTGAACCTGCTCCCTGTTTTTGTGAAGAACTATATATCTTAATGCATACATGTGGTTATATGCTGTAGTATTTGAGAAATCGGACAAAGGTTTTTCTAAAAAACTTAAGTATGCTCCAGGGTCTTGAAAGCACTAAGTAAGCGCTTTTCAAAAAATGAGAGTTAACTGCAGAGATAAATTAGATGAAAACACAGATAATTCATCTGTGTCAGTAAATGTTCAGTGATACATGTCTGCGGTTAAAATAAATATTTTACACAACTTACTAAGCAAAGTTCACTGTGTCCCTTCGCTAATGAGTTTAGTTTACTAAGTGGCAGACACACTGCAGTAGCACCCAGTACCAGAGTAGGCCACACACCTCCATTTCCCAAATTCCACGTTAACTGACAGTGTTCACTTATACCACAGAATGCCTCATCTCAGTGGTGGCTAACTTTTTTGGCAGGCTAAGAGTAAGGTAAGCCCTGCATCCTCTCCGATTACCACTCTGATCCCCTTCCCTTGCCCAATCTATTGCTCTGCTTTCTGCTCCCTGCCCAATCTGTTGCTCCGCTTCCTGCTTCCTGCCTTGTTGCTGTGTTCCCTGCTCCTTCCCCAATCTGCCACATGCTGCACACAGGGGTTACATGCAACTTGTGGCATATGTGCTGCAGGTTGGCCACCCCTGCCTTATCTCATGAACCTGATGAGGACCAAAGTAGGAAGCTCTTGCGCACTTACTAGGAGGTTTGTAAGATTTATGTTATTGTGCATTCAGCTGAATGGCAGGAGGGGTGCCAATTTTGTTTCCACGACACGAGCACCTTAAGTTTTCCCAAGGATGAGAGCAAGGCCTCCTTAGTACCTGCCATGTTACGATTGTACCATACAAAATTCTTCATGAATAAAGTAAAAAATAAAAAGGAACCTTTTCTATTCCCCTCCCCCCGCATGAAATACCTCATTATGCAGCTCCTGACCATACTCACATGTGCAGTGACCTTCTTTAGCTTTGCAGTTTTCAATTATACAGCCATTAAGTGTTCTAAACTTGCTCAGTATTTCAGTTTTCAAAGGCTCTGAAGGCAACCACATCAACGTTATTTCTTTCCAGCAGAATACTAATAAAGGCTCAACCTTCAACAAATTGTCTCTCTATACCTGATTTCAAGAGTCTACTTTCAGCCATTCCTGTTCAAAATACAGGTTGCAACTACTGTTTTGAAAACAGGTTTCCTTGTAACGCCCCTTCTCAAACTAGTGATCTCAGACATATAAATTGTTTTTAAAATGCCCTTCCTCCACAAAACACTAAATAAAATAATCACTTTAGAACACAGAAAAACCTGGAAACCTTCAGAAAGTTAAAAGCAACTGAAAACAAGGACTTTGAATGGAAATCTTTATACAAATCAGGCCATGGTGACAGCTATGTTTCAAGGTCAACATTCAAAACAACAGTGGGTCTGATCCAAAGCCCATTTAAGTCAACAGAAAGACTCCTTTTGACTTAAATGGGTTTTGGCTGAGACCCAAGGTTTTAATAACATGTTTATAAAATACAGTCAAAGTTGTAATACCTACACTGAGGTAAGATTGTCTTTTGTGCTTTCACTTGGTATATACTGACATCTATCAGAGCAACATAACTCTACTTTTCATAGCAGGATTCGAACAAACTGTATTTCAAGATGTTTTCTTAAGAGAAAAATAATATGCTTACAGTGTCCATATATAATAGCAGGGAAGAGAAAAATTAAGAAGCACAACAAATGCAAACACAGCACTAAAGAAAGATTAAATTAGACCCAAACAGCTGGTAAAACTAATGCACTTAGAAAAATAGCTACCTTAGTGGCTTATGAAGTATTATGATTAGTTTTAAAAGTTCAGTATCTTAAAAAAAGAAAAGAAAAGAAAAGCTAATAATAGTTAGATTCTTTGCCTGTGGCACTCCATAGGCTCAGGGGATTATGTTTGATCTACTGGGCTGATTATTCGTATTGTGAAATTGTACACACAATGGGAGCGGTTAAGCCAATGCTGAGTGCCTTTAAAAATCCCACATAAAAGCTTGTAATGGTGGATACTAAGAGACAAGGGAGCTGAACTCATGACTGGTTTATGGATTATCATGCTGGCTACTGAAAGCTATCATGTTCACCAAAATTGATACAATCTGCTGAAAGGTATTTAGCTATACTATTAAAATGGACAACTGGGACCACAGAGACAAATGGATATTATAGAATCCTAATGACTGTCTTTAGCATTAAATATACAGACAATTAAATAATCTTTGGCTTTGTAATAGACTGACATGGATACCATTTGTAAAGCTGGCTTCTACAATGTGAAGAACCATCTTCCAGGAAACTAAATGAAATGATCAATTCCTTACACATGTCCTACTGAAAAAGCCATTCAGACCCTGCTGGTTTGGGAAGGATTAGAACCAGCAACCAGGGAAAGAAAGCATCAATATCCAAAGATCAATTTCTGTGCTGTTTTTTTTTAAGCCCACTCAAAATAAAACATGCAGCCCACCTGCATAAAAGTATGTAGAACAAAATGAATTTAGAAATGCATCTGTGACAAAGGATGAGACAAGGTAATTGTGCACAAATGTTGGAAGGGACACTAAGGACAGAAAGAGCTATAAAATTAGAGGGATTTTCCCCTTCAAATTTCTCACCCTTGCTCTCAACCATGTCCCTCAGCTGCTGGTGGTATTAGCAAAGAGCAGGTTGCAAGCAGCCAGCCTTTAAACAGTGTTGTCTGACTTTCCCACAACACCATACGGCTTACTGCTTGGAACACCAGCCGCTTGCAGCACCTTGCCTACATCAGCTGTCCCAGAGCTACTACTACTGGTGAAGGCAACTGTGAGAAATGGGGAGCACAAGAGCCTAACATACCACAGTGCTAAAAACAGTATCACAGGAAGCTGAGCAGAGAAGAAAACGGACTGAATATGACTCGGAACATCTCAAGAGTGAAATCTAATCGCCCATGGAATTCCTTCTTTAGGGATCTGGTAAAGGCTCTGTTGCCCGAGACAAAACAAGACTGGACAAATCAGTTTAAAATATAAAAAAAAAGAATGCTGCAAAGACCAATCCCACATTAGCAAGAACCGGATGATCTGGGTAGAGATGGAAAAAAAAACCCTACAAATAATTTTCCGTGGGTATGTTAGAAGCAACTCAGAAAAATCCTGAGTTTGGTCTCATCTTACATTATTAATTACTATTCTAATGGAAGATTAAGCTCTTTAACACAAAAACTTGCTCACATTAAAACAAGAGATGCCCAAATGAGTAAGTCAGACTAACTAGCCAAAAAGGGCAGAAGTGCCTTAAGGTTTCAACCATTCCTAAATAAAGACAATGCAGATTTGATGATGTATAAAGGTACATACACTACAAAGAATCAGCTCTTACTTCAAATTCCCAAATAGGTTCATTAAAGAGACGACTTTAAAACAAGAGGTGTGTCAGGAACAGTCAACAGAACACCTGCCAAATGTACAGTTACTCAACAATATAGAACTATTTTCCTTCTGTTTAAATATAAACATTATGAACGGATTGTTCTTAGCATAAAAATGAGTTTTGAGCAGAGTAAAAAAGGTTGCATTCCCCAATCTTCACTTTTGGTGAGCAGAGATAAAAAAAATAAAAAAAGATTGAAGTAATATCAGGAGTTTTATTTTCATGTCTGAAATGAGTCATTCACAATTTTGGCGATGTTACAAGTTTACTGCAACAGTACAATTTGCTGACTTATCTATGTATTTTGCTATCCTTTTATAAAAACAGAAACTTACAGGTTTTATAAAAACAGTAACTTACAGGTTTCTTGTCTTTTTAAGGCTTGTTCTTTGAAGGTTCCGGTAACTTTAACCCGAAACTGATTTTGAAGATGTTTAATTATCCAGAAAAGGAAAGGAATGTATCCAGACTTGAACAGTTTTGTATACAGATGGCTCACGATCTGTGCTACCACAGTGTTAAACCCATCTTTCTAACTATGGGTCCAGTCCCGCAAAAGTGGTAATAGTTCACAATTTTAACTGCTAACAATGGAGTGTACAACACCCAGAACTCGGTAAGACTAAAGGTGCACCAATATATTAGTCACATATTGGACTGGCACTGAGAAAAGAAAAATTAACATTATTGGCAATTGGTTCTTTTTGTCCGGTGAAGCCAATAATATCACCAATAAACACCGCGTGCATGCACATAGCTACGGCATGCATGCAGCCAGGAGTGCAGCCAGCCCAGCAGCTTGGAGAGCAGCATCCAGCTGGTAAGTCTGGGTGGGGGAATGAGTGGGGCAAGGGCAGGTGCTGCCCAGCCAGGAGGGTGAATGTGACCGCAGGAGTGGGATGGAGCCGCAGGCAGCTCATGTGGGGTGTGTGTGGGGGTGAAGAGCAGGGACGTGGGGGGTGGGCAGTGCCCTGCAGCTGCACGCACCCCTGGGAGAGGCATGGGGGGCATGTGCCCCCTGGATTTGGGCTCTGGGCTAGGGGCTGCACTGGCCTCTTCCCAGCTGAGCAGGGACTGGGCTTGAGGTAGGCGAGGGCAGCGCTGGGAGGAGTGACTATGGAGTGGGCTACAGCTACCTCAAAATTCCCTGTAGCCCTTGCTCCCAGTGCTGCTGCCACCCACCCCAATACCAGACCCCCTGCCAGGAAGAGGCCAGCGCAGCCCCTGGCCTTGAACCCGCAATGGGCGGCCCGCCTCCACCCTGTGCACAAATCTGGAGGGCACATGCACCCCATGATTCCCCCGAGCGTGTGTGCAGCGGCAAGGAGTTGCCACCCCCCACCTCATGGATGGCCCTTGGATGAGCAGCCCACGGCTCCATCCCGCTCCCAGGGTCACATTCACCACCCTGGCTGGGCAGCACCTGCCCCTGCCCCTCTCTCTCCCTCATCGTGGAGGCCTCAATCTGCCCCCCAATGCCTCTTCTCCCCACACTTACCAGCGAGATGCTGCTCTCCAAGCTGCCAGGCTGCATTCCTGTAAATCGGCTATCAGATGAGTATAGACCGATATGGCTGGTTAATAATCAGCCACTGGTATTGGCCAAGAAAATCTACCCGGTGCACCCCTAAGGAAGACTACACCTACACGTCCATTAAAGATAAATAGCCCTTACAGCATGACAATTGACAGCTAGTCCATATGTTTCCCCCATGCTAATAATGAAAGCAAGTTTATCATCACTTAACTGAAGGCTAAAAGCTTTTGTGGTTTAACACTTCTATATTGTCACTTTGTCAAGAAATGAATGCTTCGCATCATGCAAAGGAATCAGGGATTTGAGGTTTCATGCCACTCTTCTCCCTTGCACACAAGAATGTCATTAAAAATGTCAAAATACGGTCTTCTCTTGAAGGCTTCCCTTCTGTCCACCCCTGCAACATAAACCTTACCTCTAGAAACCTCCAAATTCATTCTAAATATTTACAGTTTAACTTTTGCAAAATGATCTTACTGCTATAAAAAGAAATAGAATAAGGGATTTCAAAGATCACCTTCCCTTTGTAACTTTAACTATTTTATGCATATAGAGAAGGCTAATGGTGGTTATTCTGCATTCATACAGTATTCTCAATACTAGGATCTCAAAACTATTTACCAAGATTAAACTTGCATAAGCCTACACAGCAGGAAAAGATAAATGGGAAATAATGGTACAGGTTATACAAGTTGCTCAAGGTCACTCAGTCAACCAGCAGCAGAGCTAAGAGCAGCCTCGAACAGTTCTGACTATGTCCCTCCCTCCCAAAAAGCAACTGTCTCAGCCTCTTGTGTGGGGGTTTCGGGGTAGGGGTTTCTAGCACACGGTATTTTCTGGTTCATTTGACAAGAAATTTTCCATTAGTTTTGAAATGCATATAAACTCCATTCACTCCAATGCGATTGACATGGAGAAAAGAGCTCTAGATACCAATACGGTGGTAGAAGCGAGGTTATACCAGGTAATTTTTCTTTGTGATTGATACATAAATTATACAAACTGGCTAGGAATAAAGTTAGGCTGCAAATTAGAAGGCTCCTAAACATCACAAGAATAAGATTCTGCAACACCTTTCCAATAAGAGAAATGGGTGCAAAAAATCTAGTCTTCAAGATTAAGCTTGATCTATTTATGAAAGGGATTATACAGCGTGGTTGCCTGTGATAGCAAGAGGCTAGACTCGATGACCCAGGAGGTCCTTTCCAATCCTACTACGCCTTATAAACAGACAAAGTAAACAAGTCTTGCATGCTCCCAGGTCCTTCATTCAGAGCCACAAATGCAGCCAGTTACTAAATTGCCATTTCATGTCAGTTTAAATCCAACTGCTTTAGACTACTGCAGGACTATTCATAGAGATGGTGGAATAACCTGGGAACTCTCAACACAATTATTTTCTTGAAATCTTGTATCTGACACTGGGCTCAGTGAGAATTCAGTTATTATCACCTGCTGTAGAACAAACCGGGGTGGGGGGGTGAGGATAACCAGTGGTCCACACCCTGGATGACCGGCATGGACCTAGCTCCACGGGCCAGATCGGGTCCATTGTTTCCACCCCTCCACCCCCCAATGTTGGATTCACTGCTCGTGGCGCCCAATCCAACCAGTCAGCCAAATGAGACACCCGCTCCAGCTGGTCTGGGGTGGGTGCCCACGGAGCATGGGTTCCAGACTGGCTGGAGTGGACATTCAGTCCCAGTTTAGCCAGGGCAGGTGATGGATATAACACATGGGGGACCCATGCGCTCCCCACCCTGCACAATGGATCCAGAGGGTGCCACATGCAGCATGCACCCCAGACCAGTTAGACTGTGCAACACTTGCAGCATGCATCCTGGTCCAGCTGGAACGGGTGCACATGCAGCACGCACTCTGGACCCTCTGCATGGGGCTGGTCTGGTGTGCACCACATGGGTCAACTATGAGACCCAGGGGCAGTGTTGGAGGCTGGCCATATCTTTGACAACAGTGCTTTAGACCAATCAGTTTGCCACTGCGGTACTGAACCGGGTGCCAGCAGATCTGGGTCCTATTCCCAGCTCTGAGAATGATTCCCTGTATAACTCCCAGAGAAAGGATGGGCAGAGATGGAGCTCTTAGACCTCAGTTGAAAGGCTTAAATCCTTCAAATCTAATTCAACCACAGGCTTCCTGTGTGATCCTAGGCAAGTCCTCGATCCTGTGACTCAGGTCCCCATCTGTAACACAGGGGGAATACTTCCCTTTTTCACAGGGATAACATAAGAATAAAAGCAAGTAATGCCTGGCGCTCAGATATTAGTGGTAAGGACCACGTAAGCATCTAAATAGACAATCAGAGGCCGCTGAAAGACATGGAAAAAAACCCCTACCAACCCCACCCCCCAGTGCTTTACTGAAAGAGGCATCACATTGGTTTGATCTATGCAACGTCTGTATAGATCAGATACTTCAGCAGGGCTTTTTGGCACTTTTATCTAAAGCCCATTTAATCAGCGCACGATCTATACAGACATCGGGAGAGCCGGGTTAAATTAATACGATACCTCCTCTGGGCACGTGCTGTGCCGGGTGCGGGAGCCCAACAAGCTGAAAATAAAATGCTGTGTTTTTTTCCCTGTGCTGGTAAGCAGCCAAAGTGAGAGCAGACAATGCCGATTTCACAAGGTGACGGAAAAGCTTAGCTTAAAGCACAATTTAAGACGCTAATGTTCTACGCGTATGTACGTAGGATACATTCAATTCAGACCAGTTAAAAAATAAAAATAAAGGATTTGTTAGTCGGACATCGTTTGTTTAGCGTTTTCATTTCTCTCAGCTTCAGAAACAAACGTCTAAGCAGTCAGTTTAATTTTGTTTTAGATGGCTTCATTTGCAGAGCGTGAACATGGCAATATTTGCATCCGAACGCTGCAGGGGACTGCGTTTTTAAATCAATTCGATCATTTTACTAAAAAAAAAATCTTTGCAATTCTTCAGGGCTTAGTTGTTGAAAAAGCCCCCACTTCAATCTCCCCATTCACATCTCGTAAATCGCTCTCGAAACCCTCAGGGGAAAGAAACGACCTCAAAGCCAAGCAACTTGGATTATTTCTCGGTGATCCCGGGAGCCCTCCTTGCTCCTTGTATTGTGAGGATATGTGTTAGACCCGGAGTTTGGTCACGGTTTTTGCATGGTTTTCCCCGCCCCTGCTTTGCCCAGGGCAGGGCAGGGCAGGGTGCTGGGTCTGGGTTGCATCAGCGCTGACAGCAGTCTTAAGTAGAGTTTACATGCTCGATTGATTATAGAGGATGGTTTGGCTGGGCCTGACCCTGCCCCACTGACCTCCCCCGCCTCCAGCTGCCCAACCCCCGTCCCTCCAACACAGCTGGAGCCGCCAGTCCCCTCCGCGGTCCGTTCGCCCGCAGCCAATCAGCAGAAAAGCCTCACTGCCCGCCTCCTCGCTGCCCGCCAATCAGCGCGGGCGAGGCCGCGCGACGAATGGGAGAGGAGCTGGCTCGCGCAGGGTGGGGGAGGGGAAGACACCACCCTGCCCCGAGCCCCCGGGCCGCGCGGGTGGGCCC
>NW_005842488.1:623525-632491 GCF_000455745.1 Alligator sinensis | reverse complement strand
CGGGAAAGCTCCGCCCCTTTCCCCCTCGGGCCGCCGCACTGCGCGTGCGCATGACCCGCTCGTGGAGTCTCGCGAGATTTCCGTTGGGGCGCGGGAGGGGGTGTCCCCCCTACCCCAGTGCGAGGATTGCTCCATGGTGGGGGGAAGAGGGGCATCCCTTGGGGGTGCCCTCTACTCCCCAGTTCTGGGGCGGGGGACCCCAGGGGTCCTGCTCAGTGTTGTCAACTAAACTTAGTTCTTCTATATATGTGTGTGTATACACATACATACATACACACACACATACATATATATGCACACTACATACATATACATATATACACACACACATACATATGTAGACATGCATACACATGCACACGTATATGTACACATATAGACGCACACATATATTTGCATGCACACACACACGCCCACGCATGCACACACACGCGCACACATACATATAAAAGAGAAAAATCCAAGTTTTTCACATTCCTGAAGCGTAGGCTTTCAGTACAACACCAAAAGTCATGAGAGTTGGCAAGACTGCCTGTGCCCTCCGACCCTGCCTATCGGCAGTCCTGGCCTGGGCGGGATGCCCTTCTCTTGTGGGCACCCTTTTTCCTTCCCCTGCCGCGGCCCTTCCGAGCATCGCTTCATCTGTTCTACACGGGCTCTTCCCCTCACCGGGGCCGTGTCGACCTCAACGATGCGTTGCGTCCCCTCCCAAATCGGAGCCACACGGCTAGGGGAAAGCAGCCCCCATGTGCGATGGTTTGGTCATTCAGGAGTGACCTCCCGTGACGCACGCTGGGCTCGCTGCTCAAGTTAACAAGAGCGTAGCGTTATGTCTCTGTCACTCGGGCTCTGCTGTGCTGGAGCTCTTAGTTACCAGCCAGCTTTTATGGGTGGGTCATGGGCTTCTCAAGACAAGATCAACTGTTAGTACCAACCTGCATACAGCAATGCACTGGGTTCAGTAGATAACTGTAGGGGATTGGAAATCGCGACCAGCGTGCTTCAGTATTGGCCTGCGTCAGCCATAGGGGTGAATGGGGAGCTAATTCTCCTTCGCTTGTTCACTCCTGGGCCTATCTGGTGAGGTTTCCCAGCTGTGATCCTGATAAACTGTCCAGATTGAACAGGACTAAGACAATGTATTTCACACGAGTCACCCATCTGTCATTGCATGGTAGCTTTCAGCGACTATCGTCCCCAAGCTGGATTTAAATGAAGAAACATTCTCTATCCCAGTTCACTGAGCCATCCCATTTCCCAGAGATCTGTCTCATTTTTTAACAGACTCAGAGAACAAGTCTCTCCGCTTCTGTACCCTTCCCATTGGAGAATGCAACTTGAAGAAATAACTGTCCAAATAATGTCCATTTGATGCATCTTCATTGTGTCTCATTAATTTCCAGAAGGAATTCATCCACTTTACAACTAACAAAGATTATTTTCCTAACTTCTTGGGATGGGAATGGGTTCTTCCTGGCTTCTAACCTTTAACCACTTATAAATCTTCTGAAATTAGACCTAGGTGTTGTTGAGAGCATAATGAATAGCATTTTGTTATGAATACTTCCCACTCCCATGTGAAAGAGGAACACAGCCTGGTTCATGACTGAGCCTGCTAGCTAGGTTACACAGTTGGGTGGTAGGGATATGTGCGATGTGATACCTATCTAACTAGGCTATGGACTAATAACCCCACTCCTACCCTATATCATTTGATTTCAGTTCCCCCAGTGAAGTTTGGGTCTGAGTGGTTACACAACCATGGATGATGCCTTATTCCCAATGCTGGGGATTTTCTCAGAGAATCTCATGATGTCTCATGTTTCTTTTCAAAGTATCAGCTCTTGGAGTCACGTGAACATGAGCTCAGCAGCATTTAATAAATAGCCCTTGTGGTTGTAGGAAAAAAAAATCTTGAAAGTATGTTCCGAATATATCCTAAAGGCACAGAAGCCCAAAGAAAAGAACATGAATCTTGCCATTCTTGTTAGGAAACTGGCTTAGAAATCAAGAGTTTTTAATTATTTCTTAATGTATGGGGTTGCTAATATAGACATTTTCTACCCCTGGGCACTTGCAGTGCCCCTCTTCACATTAGCTCATGTATTAACCCATTGGCCAGTATTGCTGCTGATTTATCCATCAGGTGCAGTTATAGAATAAACCACCTGCCCTGGGAGCTGGAAGTCATGCTCTATAGGGCCGTTGCTGCCAATCCCCATGCTCTTTCTCTAGGTTATTTCTATTGGGGTGTATCCATGATGCTCTGTTTCCTTTCCTCCTGCTTTCTCAGCAGCAGTAGATATGCTAAAGAGACCCAGTTCCTTTGAAAGGATCATAGCCTTCTGCAAACGCAGTGGTCTTTGTGCCAGCCTGACTGCAATATGGAAAAGGCCAAGAAAAGCAAAAAAGAATTTTTCCGCTCTCTGCCCTCTCATCGGTGCTTGCGTAAATATTTCTTCCTGGTTTGTCGATTTTGCATTTAACGACATCTGTCACCCGCTTGGCCACCTCTGCTGCATCAGCAGCCAATTCTAGGGGAACTTTATTGCAACGTTAACACCAAGGGCCCGATTTTCGGAAGGGCTGAGCGGAGGTCGGTTGACACTTCTGAGAATCAGGCCCTACATTAGGAGTTGTTTTCTCTTATATGCGGTTGTCCCTACTCTACACTCAGCTCTCTCAGGTACAACTGCCATGCCACTCTCCTAAGTGCTCTCCAAACAAATCAAACAACTACACAATGGCACTTTAACTCCCACACACCTCAAAGGATAAATTAGCGTGGCTTGCGGTGGAATACTTACCAAACCCCAAGGTCCTTTTGCTGCAGGGCATAAGTATAGGTACCTACTGTATTACTTGATTGCATCTGAGCCACGCTATCTTTTGTACGTGTGGAGAAAGAGACTTAGGGTCAGATTTTGAAACAAGGCAGATCACAGCTTGTACTCTATGCATTTTTTTTTTTTTTTGCTGCAAGATTCCTCGGGACTAAAGCACTGACACAAAGTTTGTCTTAATCCTCGTTGAAAGGGTTGGGGAGAGGAAATGTCAGAATCACAAGGAGCACGTTTCACCCGGTGGGGTCGTTAGACGTTGAGCTAGGTGGGCATTAGTACAAATCAAGGCACTCTGATAGTCTGGTTAAAAACTCCTGGCACTCTCAGTTAGGTTGCAGAGTCCTGGCACCTGTGAGAGCCTCTAATTGTCCATAAAATCCATCATCCAGACCAGGGTAGCTGTGACCTAATATTCCTAACATTAAAAACAGTGATCAACCAGGCTAAACTGCCTTTCCCTCCAGACAACCCACTCCACCTCTCTGGCCACATGCGTGCCTCTTAGAGAAGAATTCAAATAAACATAGACCTAATTTTCACCTTTCGATGCGACGTGCTCAGGTTGGGGACTGAAAGCTGTTTCGAATTTGTAGTTCTGCTTCTTTCCTCCAGGTGGAGATAGACAGCAGATGATTATTACCTGCACTTCTAGAGCCCTCACCTTCAAGAACAAGGCTGTGCTTTGTTGCAAACTAGAACCCACTCGAAACCCCCTGCTACAGACACGGTGCTGTTTAAATAATTATTTCCCAGTGCAAACAGAGGATCTGAAATAGAAAGCGAAGCGGCTTGCGGAAGAAGGTCTGTTAAGTTAATGCGTTCCCCGTATTACAAATCAAAACACATTTGGTGTAACAAAGGAAAGACTAACCTGGTAAAGCAACACAGGTACTTCTTTGTAATATGATTATATGTTTCGCGGGTTTCTACTGAACTCGTTAAAACTCCCATGGTTACAAAAATTGTAAACCTTCGTGTAAGAGCCGCAAAGGGTAATTCCCAGCTGAGATGCTTAGCACAGCATCTCTCTGCTCAAAGAGAGACACAACGCCCAGCTAAGCACATTTCTTATTGAAGGAAGAGGCAACTCCTAGCTAAAAGTTTGACCAAGGATTGTCTCCCATTCAGCTCATTTAGTCCCTGAACCCCGAAAGGTCCCGTGTGCTACCCACCGCAGCACACAGAATAGGGCTGTTCTGAATGCCTGACACTGGATCCAGGACACCTGGCAGCCCTGGTACGTGCCAGCCCAGCCAGCGGTGCTGTGCTGCTCTGTCTGCTCCCACTTCTAATGCCAAGCGGACAGACCAGACAGATCTTCCAAGAGAGATACCTGAACCCAAGGGACCTATTCTCTTCTTTTCTGAATGTTGCTTCTCTTGGAAAAAAGTAGGATGTAAACAGCATCATTAACTCACATGGAGAATTAAAAACGGACTCCTTGGAGTCCCTAGCAGAGTATCTTCACCCTAGTGGGAGCAAAACATGTGAATGGCCAGCTGTGCTCAACACATCTGCTCTTGCACAGCAAAGCTGACCACACTGGAGGCACTGGCCAAGCCCAGATAGTGCAGAGAGAAGGGCTGGAAAAGCCCTTCCAAAAGTCTGCGGTTTCAATGCAACCTTGTGCAGTTCTGCCCTTTGATCTCCCCTCTCTTCCACCCACAAGCAGCACGGTTGCCCATCCTCTCCACCCCTCCAATGTGCAATGACAAGAACAAAGCTGTGCTCTACAAATGGCCGCCTCCCCAAAACTACCCTCAGTCCTTGCCCCTCTTTGGACACCCTCCCACCCCCAGGAAGCATTTCCAGATGCCTTGTGTTAAGGTCTCACCCCCACACCCAAAGTGAGGGGTCACCATTCAGGATAACTCCCTCTCACCTGCAGTAGGTCATCCCCATGCACCAGTGACCGGATGGGCCATCCTGACCTTGACCCCCATTTGTCTGCACTGCACAGGAAGCTGCTGGCTCTTAAGCAGATGTGCTAGGAAGCAGCAGCAATCTGCTGGATATAGATTATCCCTGAGCTTGTGACTATGACTCCTGCCACTTCATACATCTCTTACTGTGACACTCCACCCACACACTGTCGGCCATCCCTTACCGACTGGCTTTGTGTCCTTCGCACATTTACACAACAAAGACAGTATGAAGGACCCGTACGGGCTCAGTGGGGTCCAAAGAGCCCCGTGTACCGAATATGCACAATGCCCAGCCTACCTGCACGTGGACTGGGGTGGCATGGTTTCTAGAAGAGAGTGAGGGCTCACAAACTATTCAAAACCGCATTCCCAGATAGCACAACCAAGTGCCTGGCGGGACCCGCATCCCCAGAGAGCAGCCCTGTGCTATTACACTCACCTGCTTGACCTCAAAATGCAATAAATCTGGGTCTCTGGAAGCCTCTCACAGATGCCTTCAAAGACCAGTTCCATTAAACCAGGGACGGGCAATTATTTCAGGTGGAGGGCCGCTTACTGAGTTTTGGCAAGCCATCGAGGGCCACATGACAGGCAGCCAGGGGCAGATCAATATTAATTTTCTAAATTTTTTAGGGGCCCTGCGGGCTGGATAGACTGGCCTGGTGGGCCACATCTGGCCCGTGGGCTGCATTTTGCCCACCCCTGCATTAAACAAACACCTTTTGTCTCAGCTGAAGAAGGGGGAGGACCCAGTGCCTCTAAGAGGCCAAGCTCCTTAAAAAATGAATAGAAATTAAAGAGACCTGAAAGGCATCAAATGACCAGTGCAGGATTATGACTCAAAATGCCCAGGGCTTCCTCTAGTTGAGTTTCAACTGACTCAGGCGATGGAGACTTCAAGCACTTTCCACAGGGAAACTCTTCCATGGTCAAATGGATCTCATGGGGCCAGACTGCAATACCCCTACTCACTTTAGTAGCATTTCACAGGGCAAGAATCCAGCTTTCCTTCATTAGGGCTCCTTGTGGGGTGAGAGGTGAGTAAGGCCCAGGGTTGGGAAAGATTTCCTCATATTCCCGCATATAAGAAGTATGCAGGAGCTGGAATTTCCATTTTCTAGGAAAGCTCCCTGATTTTGAGATCTGATTTGGTCCAAAGAGGAAGAAAACCAAGAAGGTTGTCATTCCCTGCCAAAACAAATGTCCAGAAACACTGATTTGGGTCAATCAAAACATCTCATTGTGATAAAAATAAAAAATGTCCTTTTGGTTTTTACATTTTTTTTTTTTGGTAAAAATATTTCATTAAAGAAATTTCCAAAGGTGTCAACGATGGAATATTCCCTCCTTACCAACTTGCTTGCTTTCATGTGTTTGAACGAAAATGTTGCCAAATCTTTCTTCTTGAAGGAAATAGGAAATTCATTTTTGACAAACAGCGTTTTCTTTGGAGACCTTATTAACCCGTTCTGCAAATATTCCTCTGCTTGTTTGACCACCCAGTGGGGTCACCTTCATGCAGTTCCTCTCGATTTTTGGGTTATGCTTGTTCCCTTTAAATGCGGTTCAACAATCATATCCCAACTTTGGCTCTAGCTGATCTAAGGTTTTCATATTTAGTTTGTTCAATTGTTCCTTGTCTGAGTCCTCCCCGTTCCTTGATGACTACAATTAGCACAGGACATCTGTGCTTACCCCTAGGGCGTTCTGTAATGTCTCAGTTCTCCTAGTTCCTTTGTCCCTCTGAAAACCTGTGATTTGGGCTATTTTTCCCACATTATATTAATTGGCCTTTTTCTCCAGACTGAATCACCTTTCATTTCTTGTTCTTATTTTTGATATCTCAGGGTTCCTTTACAAATCATTTTGCCTCTTTCTGCCCCAAAGTAAAGGACAAAAAAAATGCTCTGAATTCATACGTGCCTTTAAACGGTGGTTACACCAAACTCCAGCTATGCAGCCTCTGCTGCTCCGAGCCCAACCCCACGAATAATACCATTCATGCTGCTTAATGTGATGAGTCATCAGATTGACTTAAAGGTAATCAGTAGCTAGACTAACAGGGAAAAATACAACCCTGACACAAAATCACTGAAATGACACTCATTTATAGCTGGGATTCCTTTTTATGACCATATATTATCTACCAAGAGGTGAAAATCTAGCAGCCTTTAATCATCTGAGTTCTCCAAAGGGCCAGTTCCCATCAGGATATAGGGAATCCCTGACTTCATAAACCAGTAGGTGTTTATAAAAGCAAACAATTAAACTACAGATTGAAATGCAATCAAACAGGCATCCGCTCAGCTTGAGCACCAACTTTGCCTCTTTTGTTTCCTAACACCACCATGGCCAGGACTCTGCAAGGTGCACAGAGACTTTTAGACCCTGCTAATATATTACGTCCCTTCAGATCTGTAATACAAGTGAGAAGGGCTTCAAGGTTTTTATCCTGTGTGTGTGTGGGCTTGACAGGTCTCCCTTCGCCCGGTGAATGCCCCCCCAATATTTCAGTCCTGGATCCCTAGTGCAAGCTTGATGACTTTGGGGAGGGCCTTCTAATACCTCCTGGTCTTGTCCTAAATATGGTTCTGGGATCGCAGCTGGGTCCTTTTTCTTTTCCCACCCCCATCTGCCTGCCTGCCTCTGCTCATCTCTGACCTAACTAACTTCCAGGAAGGACTAGTGAGGATTTCCCTCTAGCAGGTGCCTGTTAGCCTGCACATGTGACCTCAGAAACTGCGATTTCACCGTCTGTTCACAGCCTGCTTTGGTTATTTATCCGCTTAGCTGGAGGAGGGGAAAGGTAGGAAGGACAATGTGTACCCATGGGAATGTGAAAGAGCAAATGTGGGCTGGGATGGAGAGCTAGCTGAAAGGAGTCCAGATTTGGACTTATGGGGAAGGAGATCTGTGCGGAGACAGAGATGTCTTTTGGCCTTGGAGATGGTTCAACCCGTCCACTCTGTCTCACCCCTCCGTCCTTAGGAAAGAGCATTTGATTGTACAGTTACAGGTCCTATAAGTATGTGACTTTTCAGAGGAATCGGTGGGTGTCCCAGGCAATCATCCCCTTCCCTGGTGTACCACACACGACCCCTCCCCTCCGGTTCGGAGGCAACTACCTTCCATATTTACCCTTCCTCCCTCACTCACAAATATCAAAAGGGAGGTGGCATTCAAGGCAGATTTGGCCTTTGCAAATTCTCCCCCTTCTCTGGGCTCAGGAGTACATCAGGAGCGCTCAGTTGTTTTATTACTGGTTGGAAAATGAAGCCCGCTCCTATCTTTGGGATGGGCAGGGATACAAACAGCAAACCAGGATTTCCTAGTGCCACCCAGGTGCCATTTCAGCTCCCAGTACATGGAGACAAAGCAGGAGGGATTTGCCAGCCGGGGAGATTTAAGGAGATACAACTTTGAGGGACAGGACTGCTTGGGCATTACAGTAGTGGCTTGAAGCCTCATCCTCCTCTGGGGCTCCACTGTGCCTACAGCACCTGCCATGATGCAGTCCAGAGAGATGTAGCCCCAAAGAGGTGACAAAACAGCACACAGGAGATGGTATCCCCTTTGCCAGACGAGGGAGCAAAAGCAAAAGGAGGTGAAGGGACTTGACCAAGGGCACATACCAGCCACTGTAGCAGAGAAGAAGTCTGAGTCTCACAGCCCTGACTCCCCAGCCACAGGCACTTTCCTCCCCCCAGCAAGCAGGGACCACCTTACTAATGCCAGGGACTTCCTTATGGGGGTGGGGAAGAGGGGGAAGAACAATTTTAAGTCTGCAACAAGCTGCAGGGGGGACTAGATTTTGGGTTTTTTGCAAAAAAATATATAACTTTACGTCCAACACTCTGCCAAACAGCCTTTGTGGTTCACTTGGCAGATCAAAGCACGCTTTGACAGCTGAACCATTAAAAAACCCCATTACACAGTTCACAGCGGGGTGGGAGGATTGGACCGAACAGAGGTGTGTGTTGGGTGGAAACTCCTGCCAGCTGCAAGGAGGGATCCCCAGAGAAGCCAGCAAGCTGCACACACCTGGGGCGGGGGGCAATGTGAATCTCAAGGGGACTGAGCCTTTAGGATCGGAGCGGAGGGCAGTGCTGGGCACAGCGGACCCTGCAGGGCTCACTCCCCCCTGCCAGCTGTTCGCTGGGGCAGGCCAGCTGCAGATGAAGGGCTCTCTTCTTGTCTG
>NW_005842488.1:612932-623147 GCF_000455745.1 Alligator sinensis | reverse complement strand
GGTCCGTGGGCGAGCCCGGCCCGGGGACGGCAGGACCAGGACCAGCTGCATCCCCGCGCTCCGCAGGCGGGGCAGGGAGCGGGTGAGTAGCGGGCTGGGATGCTGGCAGCTGGCACGGGGCACCTGGGCTGCACCTGCTGCGGGGCATCAGGCTGCGCCCACCCTGCCCCGGACTTGCCCTCCCTCCTTGCCTTGGGGAGGGGGCCGAAGAAGTCACCGGGGCGAAGTCTAGGGGGTCCCTGGGCACTGGGGGATTTTGGCATCGCTGGCACCCCCGGCCCTGCCTCACCGGGGAAAGGGGAAGGCAGCAAAGCAGAGCAGCTGCCGCTAGGGAAGCGGCGGGCAAGAGGATGCCGTGGAGTGGGGGGCTTGCGGCAGACCCCTTGAGCTCCTTTTGGGGAGTTTCTCCGCCCTGGGGCAGCCACTGCCCCAAAGGATGGCATGGAGATCTCAGGAAGGGGCCAATTTTGGCCCTGAGTGCAGGCGGGCATGCAGGGGCACCTCTGCTCCCAGCTGCTGGCTGCGGGCTCTTAAGGCAAGTCCCTTTCAAGTCCTCCTCTTTGCTTTCTGGTAGCTGCTTGCTTTAGATGAGGATCCAAGACTCATCCGTGCCCCTGCTTGGCTCCCAGGACCAGGAGCTACCTTTACACCATTGTGGGGGGGGGGTGGTATATCCCATCCTCCAGGTTTAGGCATAGATGGGGGTATTGTCACCCTGGCTGAAAATCCATGGGACTTCAGCTCAGGCCGATGAAAGCATGCAGTGCTGGTTGTGGGAAGTACTGGGAGGAACTGGCAAAGATGGAGAGGACAAAGTCTCCTACCAGGACTGCTCCTTCCAAGGATGAGTGCCCCATCCCTTTAACTCCTAAAGAGGTTGGAAAATTATGGGAGAGGTTCTTAAGCTTTGGAGGTGCCGGCTTTAAGCAAGTTCTGTCTCCGCTGGCTTTGCAATCTTGACAAACCTGGCTCCAGCCTTCCAAAGACTCCCACATCCACCCTGCTTCGCGTGTCTCAGAGAGAAAGGACAAGCGGGCCAAATGCTCAGCAAACAGCGGGTTAAAATCCTGCCCAAAAGCAGCCAGAAGCTCTGCAGCTGCTGCTTCCAGCCATCCTCCAATTAGGCTTAATAGGATAGCAGCAGTCCCTTAGGGGAATGGTGGAAGAGGCTGCTGGGTGGCGGACACGAAGTTGCTTGGATTGCTAGCAAGCGGCTCAGGTGCAGGGGGAGTGTGTATGCTCTGGGGAGATGCCCAGAGAGACGCGTGTCCCTCGTCTTCCCCTGAGCATTTGGTCTGGAGCTGCAGGAAGCTCGGTTGTATTGGAACGACATAAAATGTGCTTCCCCTGGACCCTTCTCTGCCTGGCTGCAGGCTTCCTCCAAACACGCTCTTCACCAGGGTCGTTACCCTTTTTCTGTTGCATACAGTAATGGAGCCCAAAGGGGTCATAGATAGATAGGTTGCCTCTAAGCTGGGCAGATTTGCTGCAGAAAGCCACTTGGCTGGCAAAACTTGGCTCCTTTTTAACTCTGAATTATTCACGAGGACTCAAAGTTGTTCAGAGTCTACCAGTAGGTTTCTACTTGCATCTGAGCTGCTGATTCAGTGTTTCCCAGCATAACTGCCGTGAACATTTGCTTTGGGGTCTTTGACAGGCTTTCTCCCTCCCCACTTCTAGAGACCGGTGGATGTAGACCAGTGGGTGTGTCTACACATGTACTTTAATGCGCATTAGCCTATTTTAATGTGCATTAAAGCATCACAAAAAAGCCCATAGGCACTTACACCCATGTAGGGAAGCTGCTTTGATGTGCTGTAAATCCAGCAGCCTCCCGTGTCATGTGTGTCGACATCCCTGCGCTGAAAAAATGGTGGCAGGGCGCTTTGAACTCAAGCTCCTTCGACAAGCTTTAGTTCAAAACACCCCGCTGCCATTTTTTAAGTGCGGGGATGCTGATACATGGGGTGCTTTTAATTCGCATGGCTGGCTAATTAAAGTACCCCCCCACCCCACCTCCCGGAGCACATCTATGAATGCCCCGTGCTCTTTAGCTAATGTGCGTTAAAATAGATTAATGTGCATTATTCTAGTGCCTCACAATGGAAGTACTAGATTTAATGCGCATTACCTACAGCACATTAATGAACATGCAGATGCACCCCAAGGGTGGCCCTTTTAAGATGTCTGCGTGACTGCTGTGACCTAGTCAGCACTTGCACTTGAACTTGCCCGGCTGTGCAGAAGGGGCTGCCTAGATCACCCCCCTCCCACCAAAAAAAAGGGAGTTTGTTAGGGCAAGTGTTAGTTACTCGGAAGCAGAATCAGATGCTTCCGACATATGATCAAAGAGGAGCAGCAGCACAGTCTTGCCAAGTTAGGCTAGCACGCCTCGATTAGATGCTAATGGGATACTGAGTATAACACACCGGAGTGCTCTCTGCGCCTGCCTCTCTGACAAGGAGACATTTAAAGTGGCCCTTCCAGGCTGAACAAAACAATTAGCTCGGAGCTGAATTGCATCATTTGGCGCACGGGGAGTATCCTGTGGGCCTGCGGTGATTTATTTCATTAGTGCTGTGTGAGAGCATGAGCCAGCCTGGCCTTCAGCTCCCCTCTTGCCCAGGGGATTCAATGACTGTCTCCAGTTTCAGAGCCTAAGTGGTCGCCTGACCCCCTTAGCAAGGCTGTTTTGTGAAGGAGTTAATCCAAAGTGGGAACATTGGGCTAGAAGGGACATCCCGGGTTAGAAGCCAGTCTTTTCTTGTCACATCCATAATGTCCTCTCTGTAAAGTGATCCACCTTAAAAACACTGGTTAGGTTACTGTCCCTCCCTACTACCTCCCCCTAGGAGAGCTGCACAGCTACTTTCTCCGTGGGGCCCAGGAACGTTGTAGAGTTTGTTTAACCTGCAAGGTATAGCTCAGGTCTTGCTTTATCCCTTCCCTTCCTGGCTGCTAAGGCAGAGCTGTCTTTGCTAGTCTGTCCTTTTTCCTTCATTCCTTGCAGACTCCTCTTACTCTGGCAGCCTTCTGCTCACTTTTCCAGCTAGATCTGGAGCCCTTCCCTGCAAGGGTCCCAGCAAAGGGGAGAGGAAACAGGCAGTTCTTGCCAGTTTGACTTAAAGACTGGTCTGCATTCAAGCCCCCAGTCCCTCCTGCCCTTACATTTTGCAAAGTTTGCCTTCTCAAAATAAAGAGCCTGCTGGCTTGCTCCATCCAAACTCATATTCCAGGAGCAGAACTTGTGTCCTTGCTATGTACCATAACCAAGCCTAAAAATATGACCTCTTGTTGGCTCGGCAGCTACTTGGGGGAGGAAAAAAAATATATATATCCCTCCCCTGCTGTTTAATTTTCCCTCTGGAGAAACAAGTAATATTCTACCCAGATAATACAGGCCCAACTCTCAAGGGCAGCTGAGGGTCTTCTGGGCTGCTCTGTAATATAGAAGGGTCTCTACGTAGGCAGACTTAGTCCCTAGAGGTAGCCGCAGCTCTGGGGACAAGCTGATGTAAGCTGCACATGAGTTTGTCCCCCAGCAAAGCAACAGCAGCTCTAGGAGCACGGGAAGATCCATGATCTGGGAAACTCAAGCCAAGATTGACACGGGCTCAGTCTTCTGCAAGGGGTGGGCGGTGAACAAGACCCTGCGTATCAGAAGTGTGAGCGGCTGACAGCCCCCTTGCCTCCTGTCTTTCCTGGGAGCAAGAATAGGGTCAGTAAAAATCAGGCCCTGTGTATTTCTTTCCGGTGTTTGCTTCTGCCCTTTGGGAAGCGTCACATTTTGCAAGATAACCTGAAATGCATCTATCTAAGCCTCTAGTTTTCCTGCTGGTTAAGATCCAGGCTGTGTGGCAGCATCTCCTCTCAACCCCTCTCCCTTTTCTTCCCCCCCCATGCACTTAACATTGTGTCACACCATCTCAGATAGCAGGGAAACAGGCTAATTTAGCAATTATTTCAAAGAGATTTAAGGCAGCATTGACAGGCTTGCTGATGGAAGCTTGTATTCAGCGACTGATTGCAGAGCAGGATGGCCTGCCCCTTCCCCCCAGGACAGTGAGTATAGGGGCACCTTTCTCTTAAGGTGCAAACTGCTGATGGAGAGACCTTAGGCTCCACTGGGTCCCATTGGAGACCATGGCAAAACTCCTTCACTTCAGTGGGAACAGATCCCTCGCCCAGGAGACTGTAAGATCCCAAGTAGCTGCTTCTGCAACAGCAGCACTCCCTAGCAGGAAGCTACATCCATGTCTTTGAAGAGCCACTGGCTGCTAAAGACACTTGGTTGCTAACTCAAGCCAGATTGCAGCAGGTGACCTGGAGGTGAGTGGCTTCATACCCATTCCTGGTCCCAAGCCAATTTAGTATCCGGTTTAGACTGTTACGAACAGCTCAACTTTGCCTATGGAGGGACTGCACGGTTTTTGAAGCCAGACGCTGAGAGATGTTAGTTGGGCATCCCAACAAGCTTTTCCAAAAAGCAAAGCTTTTGCAAAAATGCATCAGTTCCAGGAAAGCTTTATCCGTGACTTCTCGGATCTGGGGAGGAACCACTGGATTGCAGATCCCTGGCTTTGACCAGAGTAGTCGTTGGGCCAGTGGTTAGGGCACCGATTCTCAACCAGGGTGCTGCAGCACTCGGAGGTGCTTAGAAATCCTTTCAAGGGTGCTGCAAGGTGTCACACTGTGGTAGCATTTAGGTGTGCAAATGAAACTTAATTTGGGGATTTTAAATTGGAATTCATAGTGTTAAAAAAAAATACCTGTCCTGTTGTCGTCTTCTTGAGTTCTTTCCAACAGAAGAATTGCTCTATTATTTTTCTGTAGTCAGAAAAAAACAAAAAACCCCAAACAAGCAAAAACTGGCATTTTCTGATGAGGACTTGAAGTCCCAAAAGGTTGCAAACCACAGGGTTAGGACATATCTGGGGAGTGGAAGACCCAGGTTCAAGTCCCACTCTGCACCAGGGCTGAGGTACACACTTCTTCCCAGCGGGCACGAGAGACGTGCAGACTACTTGTTTGCGGTAAGCATGCATGAGCAGTACCATCTCTTTAGGGCTCTTCTCCCAGCCTGCTTAATACTCCCAGAGGGAGGTACCAGCTCTGTTGTTGATGAAGCTACATCTCTCTAATGATGCAGTCTCCGATCAGCTGGTGCACAACAAGCTCTGCAAGTTGGTTTGCAAACAGTCCCACATCTCTGTGTTATTCTGCTTGGAAGGTTCTCGTCTTTCTACCTCTGAATTTTTAGCCACTGCATAAATAAGAAGGGCCACTTTGTCAAAGGTGGCATTCCCTCAATATTAGAATCAACTCAACGGTATTAGAAGTTTGCATTGTAATAGTGGACAGAGACCTCCACTAACCTGAGCGCCTTTTGTGCCAGGGGCTGTACAACCCAACCAATATCAGTCTCTGGCACAGGCTGCTACCAATGGAGTGATTTACGGAGGAATAAGATAAATCACTGATTTTATTAGGAACCCCTGCATCCCCCACTCTCCTATGGAACTGCCTTCTCCGGCCGCATGTAGGAGCGCCGCTGACAATGGTACCGAAAATTATCATCTAGGCAAAAATCCCATAGTGGCAGATTCAAGGATCTAATAGATCTCAGTGCCTTCAATTCAAGCGTCTCACTCGCATGCTCCAGCTCTTCCACCAGACCCCTTAGATCTTTTAACACTGTTTTGGAAAGACTATATTTCTCAATCAGATGACAAGCACCCTATCCCTTACTGCAGGGGGAAAAGAGGAGCATGCAGCCCCAGCAAAGGAGACAATTGGATCCTAACTCTTTGGTGACAATTTTACTTCAGGTCTTTGTGAAGGAACAAACTTATCCAGCAGGTCCTTTGGGTCCTTGACAGGTAACAAATAGGCCAGCAGTGCTCTGAAGAGTTGAGAGCTTGGCTTGGACATGGGCCTTATAGATAAGGTTGCCTCTGAAGTGCATGCTGAAGAAAAACCACCGAGGACTCCCTACACATGGGTTGAACCCAGGGCCACTGAAACTTACTGTCAGCCTGCCCAGAAGGTCCCAGGAGCAGCTCCGGCAATTTTATAATAGAGACATAGAAGTCAAGGAACCTGCCTCTATTCTAGGGTCTGTTTGGGGCAGGGGGAAACCCCCCTACACACTGCATTAGAAGCAGACTTACTTATGATTGTGGTTCATTGCATCTCTAGGCCACCAATACAAAGCCAAGAATCACACTGTTTGCAAAACCTGTTTGAGCAAAGCCCAGCCCACAATATTTTGACCCCTCTCTGCTCATGCCTCCTGAATGGGGTGGGAGTGGGGTGCGGATGAGAGAAGATAGAGGCAGTTCTGGTCTTTGTCCTTGGGAGTAGCAGGTTGCAGAAGAAAAGGAACCAGTGACTGAAGATTTAAATGTCCTTTCCACTTGATCTATAAGAGCAGTGATGCCAACCCAGTGCCACCACCACCAGCCCAAAGTGGATGCAGATGGAGGGTCTCAACACTTCAAGCAGCAATTTAACCTATACTGTGGCTCAGCTCCAGCAGGCAGCCGGTCTAGAAGTATCCCCACTTACTAAAGAGCAGTTCCTCCCCTTGATGGTCACAGTGAGACCAGCAAGCAGTTCCCCTGGGTCCCAGCCCAGTGCCTATATCCAAGACACCTGCATTTTGTACCCCTGGAACAGCGTTTCCTTCCCTCACCCTTTGCCTGCCACATCAGCCTAAGATGCATGCTCTTCAGGGAAGGGCTGATGAGGCCCTTGATCTTGGTTGGTCTCTCAGCACCACTTGCCGAGGCAAACAAGTTCTTTGCTTATCCCTTAATAGTCGTTTATTGTAATATTACTGTGATCTCCACTTTTATGGAGCAATTTGTTTTCCCCACCCACAAATAGTTTGACTCTCAGGCAGTCTCGTCAATCAGGAGAAACCGTAGGTGCTCAGCACCTCTGGGGAAACGTAAGGTCTTAATGAAGTGGTAGATTTCTGTACGGCACAGGAGACTTGTGGTTCGTAGGCTCCAGGCTGGCCGAGGTTGGGCAATGAAATGCAGTGTCTTGGGCCTGGGGGTAGGGATGGTGTCTGCTGCCAACTTGTTGCTTCTCATCTCCTACTCCAGCTATAGCATTAAAGGCAAATACAGGAGGTAGAGACACAAGGTGGGAAGGGGCCTTCCTGGCTATAGAGTCATCTCTTGCATTTGCAGGCATTGTCTCCAAGTTCACTCTTGTGCATCGGAGCCACAAGGCGCATTAAAGCACGTACTCTGAAGTATGCCACAGACAACAGCAAGGCTGCCCCAGAAGAAACAGCCCCATGAATTGTATTTGTTTAAAGCAGAGGAGTCAGGTGTACGGCTCACAGGCCAGATCCGGCTCGCAGAGCCCCACCGCCCGGCTCTCGGTGCTGCTCCTGGATCTGAGCAGACCCATGTAGGGCACAGCCCTGGATCTGGCCCACAGACCTCCTCCCCTACCTCCAGCATACCTGATCTGGTGGCCGCTCCAGCCAGTCTGGGACTCGTGCTGCATGCAGCGCAGATCCCTGAATTGCCGGGACATGCTCCATGTCCAGCTGGATGCAGTAGCTGCTCCAGCCAGACTGCACCACGTATGATGCCCACTGTGGGGCATGTACTGCACACAGCACCTGCTCCAGCCAGTCTGGTACCTGTGCTGCATACGGCACTTGCAGGTGCTACCTGCAGCATGGACCCTGGGGTAGCTTGAGCAGATGCCACATGCAGCACTGCCCCCAGACCTGCCAGGGTGGGCACCCCATGGCACGGTCCAGCTAGGTCAGCTACCGCATGCAGCATAGCTTCTGCTCCGGCTGGACTGCACCGCATATGGAGCATGTTCTAGCCACTGCGGGATTTGTGCTGCACCCAACGTGGATCCCAGAGCAGTTGTAGCAACTGCTCAAACAGGTAGGCTGGGGGAAGGAGAAGGGGGAGGCAGTCCACAGGCCTGATCTGGTATGCAGACCAGCCCCATGCCACTCATCTAGCCTGTGAAGTCAGATGAGTTTGACACCCTGGGCTTAAAGCCAGCTCATACCATGCAAATCATGCGTGGAACATCCACTTCACGGGCTGCATAGATTGCAACTGCTTCTGGGGAGGGGCACAGTAACTAAGCCACACCAGGCTTAGAATGGAAGGCAAGAGGACTCCCATATCCTTTGAAAGCAGATTAGTCCCAAAGAGGGAAAGCCGGCCAAGACCTTGCACTAATGCCCCTGAAGCCTTTATAGAGCTTGCCCTGAGTAGATCTGAGATTCAGCTGAACAGCAAGGCTACATCCTGCATGTAAACAGGGTGGAAAACCTTGAGGGAGGGGGTGGGCTGCAGGATGGGAAGAGGAAATGGGATGTTCTGTGCAAGAAGGCAAATGCAGGTTGGAGCAGCAGAGAGGCTGAGCACTAGATAGTGATCCTTCCCCTGGAGGGAGCTGCTCCATGAAATATTGATAGGATTCGCACACAGCCGGTCTGGAATGGCGTGCGCTGCATTGCAGAACTCGGAGCCCGCAGGGGGTTAAGCAGTGGTTGTGGGGTACGAGGGAAAAGCTTCCTTTCTGGCACTGATGAATGCCCCCTCCCCACTGCCAGCCTTGCTCCCAGGTCCCAGGCTCTCCACGCCACGGCATTTGACTCTTTCATTGCAATGGCTGCAGATGGTTTTGTCCAGTGTGCAAGGGTCTGTTGGGAGCTGTTGGCTTCATCAGGTCTAGGGGTGGAAGGGGGGGTGATCCTGCAGGCTTAAGAAATGTGGTCCCAAGGCGGCAGGGATCAAGAGCTCCCAGGGTCCCTTAGCTGCCCCCTCTCCTTTGCACCACAAACAATAAGATCTTCAGCTTACTCTAGGGAGCACATTTTGACCAAGCCTTTCCAAGCAAACCATGCATGGGTGTTAGCAACCCAACCTGGCTTCTCATGGGAGAGGGGTCCTTGGCCAACAGTTCCTCCCTGTGTCCTTTTGGGCATCATGCCACACCTTGGCCATCCACTCAGACTGCAGCTGCATTTTAGACCTAACCTATTCTGATGGGGGCTTTGACACTGCTGTGGCTGGTCAAAGTCCTGGCCAGATTAGGCAGCACGAGCTATTGCAGAGGTAGCACTCCAGGTTCCCTGCTGTACCTTAGAAGAGAATCTCCTTGCAGCATAAGGGCTATGAAACAGCTC
The DNA here is from genome assembly GCF_000455745.1 of Alligator sinensis. Taxonomy (NCBI): domain Eukaryota; kingdom Metazoa; phylum Chordata; order Crocodylia; family Alligatoridae; genus Alligator; species Alligator sinensis. The sequence goes on along the minus strand of NW_005842488.1, from coordinate 613,966 downwards.
AGATCCCATCTAGCAAAATCCAGCACACGGCCAGCTGGCTCTTCAATCTGCCTTGGGGTCAACCCCAGTAAGAACACCGAGACGTATAACTCTGATTTCTTGCTTATCCCCGCAATTTGATGGTCTCCCACAATGGAGAGTCCCCAACTCATTGCAGCTACTGGTCCCCGGGGCACTGCTGAATTGCTTAGCCATTACTGGGACTAGCAATCCTGCCTGTGATATCCCACGCTGCCGGTCAGAAGCAGAACCCCAGGTAGCAGGATGCATCTCATGCTCCAGCCTGGAAGTGCTGCTGTAGAAACACTCGGTCTCCTTCAGACTAGGTGGTTGTGATTACAAACACTGGGACCAAGTTACCAGTGGAAAAAGCATAAAATCATAGAAAATGAGGATTGGAAGGGACCTCAGGAGGTCACATCTAGTCCAACCCCCTGCTCAAAGCAGGACCAGCCCCAACTAGATCATCCCAGCCGAAGCTTTGTCTAGCCAGGTCTTAAACACCTCCAAGGATGGAGAGTCCACCACCTCTCTGGGTAGCTTGTTCCGGTGCTTTACTACCCTCCTCATGATAAAGTTTTTCCTAATGTCTAATCTAAACTTCCCTTGCCACAACTTGAGCCCATTTCTCCTTCTTCTGTCATCTGCCACCGCTGAGAACAGCCCAGCTCCATCCTCTTAGCACTCCCCCCTGCAGGGACTTGAAGGCTGCTGTTCAGTCCCCCTAGTCTCCTCTTCTCCAGACTAAACAAGCCCAGGTCCCTCAGCTTCTCCTCATCAGTCATGTGCCCCAGCCATTTTTGTTGCCCTCCGCTGGGCTCTCTCCAGTTTGTCCACATCCTTTCTGCATATGCAAAGCCAGTCAGGAAGAGGCCATCTCAGTACAACTTGGCATCTGCAGTGGGCTGAGTTACTCCAGTATAGAGCCAATTCATCCTGAAGTCAGGGGACCCTTTCGCAAGAGAAGATCAGAACTGCCCATCAACCTTACCCCATCCAGGGGATACTTACACCTCGGAGCCTCTTGCGGTGCC